>NW_020925334.1:200453-244623 GCF_003984885.1 Neopelma chrysocephalum | reverse complement strand
GTGATTGGCCCTCCAGGGGAGACTGCCCTGGAATCCAATCACCTCACCTTTAGGCCCCCCGGCTTCCAGGGGGGGCAATTTTCAAACCATGACAAAGCCCAATACTGTATTGTACACTATAGTACACTTCTGTGTGTGTAGTGTGCCTTAAAGCACTTTAATTAAAGACTGCTCTCTACTTTATCTATATCAATATTGTCCAGAAAGTTCTTTTCTTCCATTTTAGGCAACAATGCCTTACCATCTCTTGCTTTGTCTTGCCTTGCCTACCCCTTCCTTGCATTGTCTTGAATTACCTACACCTCCTTTGCCTTTCCTTGCCTTTCATTGCCTATCTGTCAGTTGCCACGTCTTGCCTACCAATCCCTTGCCTTGCCTTCCCTCGCCTCTGGTTCCCCTGCCCTGCCTACCTCTCCCTTGCCTTGCATTGGATCACATAAACATCCCCTGCCTTGCCTTGCCAATCACTTTCTTGCCTGGCCTTGCCTATCACTTTCTTGCCTGGCCTTGCCTTGCCTGTTCCTCCTATGACTTGCATTGCCTTGCCAAACCCTGCCTTGCCTTGCCTTACCATCCCCTTCCTTGCCTTACCTTGCCCTGACTACCCCTCCCTTGCGTTCCACTGCCTTTCATCTGAAATCCCCCACCTTGCCTTGCCTGCCCCTTCCTTGCCTTGCCTTACTGACCCCTTCGTGTCCTTCTATGAGAGACTGGATCTCACTGGATTATTTCATTATTGGGTCAAATCAACTAACTTGTGTGTGTTGGGGGAAAGGCCAGGTCAGAGTCCTCATGGTCAGGCCTGAAGCCCCAAGGCAGTATCGGAAGCCATGTGGGAGACCCTGTTAATCAAAAGGCCTACCTGTTAGCCTGCCCACGCCACGCCCCCTGGAGCCTCTGATTGGCTGCACCACCCCTCACTCTGGACTGGAGAGTGTAGCCATATAAAATAACGAATGTAGCTTGAAACTATGTAGTAAACCATGTAGCTTAAGCTATATAGCTTTGCCATAGGTTTGCCTGTTTTAATGAAAAAAACAAAACCACCAAACCCCAACTGGGAATTTTTTCCCTGTACCACTGTGAAAGAAAGGTGTTGAACGAGGGAGGGGGTGGCTAGAGTGATTCACACACACAAAAGAGATAGCCAATAGCCCCACATTCCAAGCTAATTGGCTCAGAAGACTGGGGGGGGGGGGGGAGGAGGTTTTTCTCCTGGGGAAACTGCAACTTTTTACTTTACTTTTACTGGGACTCAGGGGCCCCAGCGGCCTCCGGGGACACCCCGGAAGCCCCCTCGTGCCGCGGCCCCGGCGGGCTCTGGGGACACCCCGGAAGCCCCCTCGTGCCGCGGCCCCGGCAGGCTCTGGGGACACCCCGGAAGCCCTCTCGTGCCGCGGCCGCCGCTCCAGGACCCCGACCCCTGGGCGCGGCCGCCGGCGGCCCCTCCAGCGGGAGAGAGTTCAGAAAGAGGCGGAGCCTCGCCGGCGGGTGCTGCACCCCCGTGGAAGAGGAATGGGGAGCTTCGGAGCACACAGATGTTTGCCGTTCCAGGTTTGGGGGAGGAGAAGGGTGTCGAGCGGGCCGCGAGGGTCCTCAGACTGGTGGGAGTGCGAGCGGGGCAATCCTGTGAGCAGTGCGCCTGTAGATATGCAGCAACACAGTGGGGTAAGGATAAGGTCAGGGTGGATAATGGGTTCTTTTAAAATGTTGGGGTTCCCGACCAGGCTGGGGCCTTGAAAGGCACCCCAGCCTTGGATGGGTATGGGGGTCAGAACGGTTTGTCTGATTGTCTGTTTTTGGCTCACCTGCGGCTACTGCCCAGGTTCAGCATGTTCCAGATATATTTGCTTTGCTCTGTTACATCCTGACAGGGTGGTCAGGACAAAGGGTTGTTCCTGGGTATTTCCTGGAGATTGTATATAGATAGGTGATAGCAAAGTAGGAAATGAAAGATATGCCCAAATCGTTTTAATAGGAATGAAACCTGTGTGCCCCTATGTGGTTGTGAGCTACGCTGGTGATGGTACATGCCTTCAGTAGGGTCGCCCATGCCAGACAGGTCAAAACTGTAGGACCAGATACACGACATTCTTGGGCAGGATGAGCTCGATAGCCTTCTGGCAGTCAACCTAGGAGAAGGACAACTCTAATCCCAAACCCGGGCAGATGGAGCTCGCTTAGCCCTGTAAGGCCATCCATCTAAGAGAAGGTCACTCTAACTAAACCTACGTCCGGAGGACCTCGCTGCCACCATCCAAGCTTGCTCGGCCCTGGCAGATGAACCCTAGGATTAAAGGGTGGGTCAGTTCTGTGCATACTGCATCTCACCTAAAAAATCCATTGCGCAGGCTTGAAGGCTTTACCCACATGCAAAAAGTCCTGTAGCGACGGGCGAGGGTCGAAACGGCAGGTGAAAGGTGCACTGGAAGCCGCAGACCCAACCCTGCATGCAGGCAGTTCAGGATATTGGTCATTTGAGACTGACTGGAGATGACAGTCTCTTGGGGTAGCACCCTGAACGACCAAGCAGCCTTTTCAAGGACAGCACTGCTTCCTCCACTTGGAGAGGGGCCTAGAAAAGGTGACCTAAACAAAGCTCATCTCCACCTTCACCCAGTTGGTTAACTGCAGGCCAACGGGCATCTTCTTCCAATGCGGTCGCACAAAGATCAAAAGACAAAGGCATGCACCTGCCTCCAAAGGTGTACCTAAATTAGCTCTCGCATGTTGGAACATCAGAACCATGCTCGATTCTGCGGATAGTGGACGTCCTGAGTGACATTCTGCCTTAATTGCCCATGAACTGGCTCATCTCAACATCGACATTGCTGGTCTCAGTGAAGTTCGCCTTCACGAGGAAGGCAGCCTGAGAGAACATGGTGCCGGTTACACACTCTTTTGGTCAGGCAAGCTCAGAACCGAAAAACATCTCTCAGGAGTTGGCTCCATGATCAAAAACTCTATAGTTCCTAAACTCGAAAATCTGCCGACAGGTCACTCTCATCGCATTATCTCCCTACGCCTCCCTCTAAACAACAAGAAACACGTTGTCATCTTTAGCATATATGCCCCAACTCTCCAAGCCGCCCCTGCTGAAAAAGATAAATTTTACACTGACCTGCGCCGCCTTACCCAAAAGGTGTCCGCAGATGATAAGATCATTATCCTTGGTGATTTCAACGCCAGAGTAGGTAAGAATTTTGAAGCCTGGAAAGGAATATTAGGCAAGCATGGTGTTGGAAACTGCAACGATAATGGTCGCCTTATGCTAGAATTCTGTGCGGAGCAACAGTTCACCATCACCAATACTATCTTTCAGCAGAAAAATAGTCTGAAGACAACCTGGATGCACCCCAGATCTAAGCATTGGCACCTCATTGATTATGTCTTGGTGTGACAGAGAGATGTCCGTGATGCCCAGCGCAGAATGCCAAACAGACCATCGGCTTGTGCGCTGTAAACTCAACTTCAATCTCAAATTCAAACCTAAAAGGGGCAGTATCCCAAGGAGAAGACTCCAAGTTAACAATCTCCAATCAGCCACAGTAAGAGACAGATTCCAGGCAAACCTTCAAACGAGGCTTGAAAACCATTCCACAGATTCTGCAGATTCCTCTCCTGAAACAATTTGGCACCATATTAGAAACAGCATCCTGCAATCCTCTGAAGAATCCTTAGGGTTCTCTTTCAAGAAGAACAAGGACTGGTTTGATGAAAACAATCAAGAAATCCAGGACTTGTTGAGGAAGAAGAGAATCGCCCACCAAGCACACCTTGCACTGCCATCCTGTCACGCAAGAAAAATAGCCTTTCGTCTTGCATGCAGCAAGCTCCAACAGAAACTCCGTGACATCCAGAACAAGTGGTGGATCGATCTAGCTGTAAAAACTCAACTATGCGCAGATACAGGGGATCACAAAGGATTCTATGAGGCCCTGAAAACAGCATACGGGCCTACATACCAAGTCCAAAGCCCTCTACTCAGCGCTGATGGTCAAACGCTTCTAACAGATAAAACCTCCATTCTGAATCGATGGTCTGAACACTTTCAGACTCTTTTCAGTACCAACCGTGTAGTCCAAGACTCAGCAATTCAGTCCATCACACAACAACCAGTGAAGTACGAATTGGATACTGCCCCCACTTTAGGAGAAACCCTCAAGGCCATACAGCAGGTGAAAATTGGCAAGGCAGCTGGGGTTGATGGAATTCCACCCGAAGTCTGGAAACATGGGGGCCTTGCACTCCATACTAAATTTCACAAGTTTGTGGTGTGCTGTTGGGAACTAGGCAAACTACCATCAGACCTTCGTGATGCAGTCATCATCACTTTGTATAAGAAAAAAGGTACTAAATCAGACTGCTCAAATTACTGTGGTATTACTCTGTTCTCCATTGCTGGCAAAATCCTGGCAAGAATACTCTTGAACAGACTAATACCCGCTATAGCAGAAGAAATTCTACCTGAAAGTCAGTGTGGTTTCAGAGCCAACAGGACCACCACAGACATGGTATTTGTTCTCAGACAACTGCAAGAGAAGTGTAGGGAACAGAACAAAGGTCTCTATGTAACCTTTGTCGACCTCACCAAGGCTTTCAATACTGTGAGCAGAAAAGGTCTATGGCAGATTTTGGAACGTTTAGGATGTCCCCCCAAGTTCCTTAAAATGATCATCTCACTCCATGAGGATCAGCACGGCCAAGTCAGATATGGCAATGCACTTTCTGAGCCCTTTCTAATAACTAATGGTGTGAAACAAGGCTGTGTTCTTGCACCAACCCTATTCACAATCTTCTTCAGCATGATGCTCCAAAGGGCCACAGCAGACCTCGATGATCAGGACGGTATCTACATTCGATATCGTACTGACGGAAGCCTGTTCAACCTAAGGCGACTGAAGGCCCACACTAAGGCCTTAAACCATCTTGTCCGGGAGCTGCTTTATGCTGATGACGCCGCCCTTGTCGCCCACACAGAAGCAGCTCTGCAGCGTTTAACATCCTGCTTTGCAGACGCTGCTGAGGTCTTTGGACTGGAAGTCAGCTTAAAGAAGACAAAAGTTCTCCATCAAGCTGCACCTCAGGAAGTCTTCCATCATCCCCATATCACCATTGGCGAATCAGAGCTCAAATCAGTCCAGCAGTTTAATTACCTAGGTAGCCTCATCTCCTCGGATGGTAAGATTGACGGAGAGATAGACAACAGGCTAGCAAAGGCATATAGTGCTTTCGGAAAGCTTCATAAAAGAGTTTGGCAAAATAAACACCTGAAGAAAAGTACCAAGATCAGTGTTTACAGTGCCATAGTGCTGTCTACTCTCTCATACGGATCTGAATTATGGGTCATCTACTGCCACCACCTGCGTCTCCTAGAACGCTTCCATCAACGCTGCCTCCGCACAATCCTAAACATCCACTGGTCAGATTATGTGACCAATACATCTGTTCTAGAACAAGCAGCAGTCACAAGTATTGAGGCCATGTTACTGAGAACACAGCTGCCTTGGGCAGGGCACGTCTCAAGGATGAAGGACCACCGCCTCCCTAAGATCTTGCTTTATGGTGAACTTGCCACCGGCTGCCGCAAGAGAGGAGCCCCGAAGAAAAGATACAAGGACTCCCTGAAACAACATCTCAGCCTTGGCCACATTGATCACCATAACTGGTCTACTCTGGCCTCCAATCGGGAGGCCTGGAAACACACCATCTATAACGCTGCTAATGCTTTTGAGAAAGCATGCAGGATCACTCTTGAGGAGAAAAGACAACGCAGAAAGAATCGTGCCTTGCAGAATATACCATCTAAGGAGTCTTTCTGCTGTGCCTTTTGCAACCGGACATGCCTATCTCTTATTGGCCTTTTTAGCCACGAACACGCTTGCAAGAAACGTGGGTAGAGCCCTTCCCAAATCTTCGTTCGCGAAGCCTAGCCATGATGATATAGATGATGATGATACCAGGACTCAGGGAGTGTTCAGGGTGGAGAAGCAAGCTCTGGGTTCAGTTTCTTTTTCTCCTCAGCCGGGTCGCTGGTTCTTCGGGACCTGAGGGAGGTCCCAGTTTTGCCTCTGACCCCTCACATCCTTTTTTGCCCACAGCCTGTGTGCCTTCCTCGGAGCTTCCAAGTGTGGGATCTAAATAAGGGGGGTTTTATTACAAGCAGGGATTTCCATGGTTACCTTTTGTTGAGATAACTGGAGGTCATGTTGTTTGAAGGACTGGGGAGCCAATTTGTGGTCGAGGACTGGTGGACTGCTTGTGGTTCTGCTTCAGGTTGCTTATTGCTGCTGCCTTCCTGCTGCTACATACAGTTCTGCTTGGGGTTGCCTATTGCTGCTCATTGTTGCCTACTGCTGCTTATAGTTCTTCCTGCTTACTGTTACTTACTGTTCTGTTTGCTTACTGTTACAGTGCAAAGGTGAGCCGGGAAGAATGTAAGGTGGTGAAACCAGCCTGGGCTCACTGCCAGGGAAACATTGTGGCCAGGGGCAGGGAAACAACCTGATAGGTGGATGAGGACAACCAATGGACTGCACCAGAAAGCAAAGATTGCCTTTTAAGGAAGAAAAGAGCGAGAGCTGGCATGGGAGGAGTGAGGGAGTGGTTACGATAATCGAAGAGTCTTAAAAGGGCTCGTCCCTCCCATTCGGGTGTGCTTGAACCGGGTCACGAGTTTGGTGCACCCAGTGCGCTGTTAATAAAGTTCTGTACTGTAACAGTAAGCAAACAGTGTATTGCCTTGGGAAAGTTTTCTGAACAACCTGTTAATAGTTACCGATTCCTGTTATGCTGCAGGGTTAGTGTCCCGTCTCGAAAGTTCATTTCTTCGAGATGTTGCTAACCCTCACCTGTTGTTTGAAATGCGTTCTGTACGGTTTCTTGTCAATCACAGAAAGTTTGATTTTTACGTAATGCACACGAGGTCACACACTGACATGCCAGGGCCAATAGCTGACGGGAACCGGGAGGCTGACAAAGCAGCTAGGTTCAACACTGTACCTAGAGTCTTAGAGCAAGCAAAACTGTCTCATTCATTTTTCCACCAGAACGCACGTTCACTGAAGAGACAATTTCAAATAACACTCAGTCAGGCTCGAGACATAATCATGTCATGCCCAGACTGTCAGAAAATCACACCCATGCCATCTCAGGAAGGCGTTAACCCCAGAGGGTTAATAGCAAATGAGATCTGGCAAACAGATATCACACACATCTCCGAATTTGGTACATTAAAATACGCACACGTAACAGTTGACACCCATTCACAATACATAACTGCCACAGCACACACTGGGGAAAAGGCCAAGGATGTAATAAGACACTGGCTCAGTTGTTTTGCAACCCTTGGTACCCCAAAACAGATTAAGACCAACAATGGGCCAGCTTTCATCTCAGAAAAGGTAAGAAACTTCCTGTCAGATTGGGGAATTTCTCATATCACAGGTATTCCACACTCACCCACTGGACAAGCAATTGTTGAAAGGGCACATCGCACACTGAAAGACGTTAAAAAAACAAAAAAGGGGGGAATCAGTCTGTAGCCCACAAGAGCGTCTGTGGAAAGCCACGTATGTCATAAATTTTTTAAATTGTGACAGTGCTGAAAAAAGCAGGCACGAAAGGCAGCACAGGCCTCAATCTTTCGCCTCTCCCAAACCACCAGTCATGGTAAGAGATCTGATTTCAGGGCAATGGACAGGACCGATGGACCTCGTGACTTGGAGGCGAGGCTATGCCTGTGTGGCTACAGGAAAGGAGCTGAAATGGATTCCTTCCAGGTGTGTTAGACCCTACCTAAGTACACAACCACAACAGCAAGAACCAGAGTAACGCAGAAGTTATAAAATGGTTATGTTTTAGTAATGATGTTTATGTTTCAGGTTTACATTTGAGGATGACCACTGTGGCAAAATGCAGTCTATACAAAACCCAGAAGTGTGTGTATGATTAATGGAATGACGGCCGTCAGTGAATGTGTGAGTGAATGAATAAGAGAGTCGTTTGACTGGACAAGTGCCTTAAACACCAAACACCTCACAAAAATAACACTACCTCCGTCACATGGTCACTTTAAGAGAATTTAGTTTTGCTAAGCTTACCCTGTTTTTGAAATAAAGTTGAATTTCCCAGTTATTCAAACCCTCAGATTAATAAAGGTTATAAGTTGGGCTAAGGCCCCTAGATTTATAAAGTTATTTTTCCAAGTTGCACTACCCCTTAGAAATATAAGAAGGTTTTAAAAAGTTTACAATAGATGTAATAAGAAGCAAAAGCAAGCGATGTGCTGGGTCATTGTGAAGCTATGGTAGTTTATAATGTACTGTTCTGTTGTTTGCACTGTTGTTTTTGCACTGTTTTCGTGACCGTCTTAAATAATTGAGAAGGGGGTGATGTAGGAGGCATGTCCAGGGGTACAGGGGAAGCACCCAGGACAGGGAAGCCTAGGGGACATGCGCCGAAATTGATAACCTCATTGGTCACAAGGTCACATGGTTTTAAGGGATAAAAAGAGCGCCGGGTTTGAAATAAAGCCTCTTTGATCACCATCTCATCTGGGAGCAGACTCCATTTTATTATATAAAGACCTCACGCAACAGCTGTGTGTGACCATCCCTTGCATTGCCTTGCCTACCCCTCCAATGCCTTCCCTTAAATTGCCAACACCTCCTTTGCTTTGCCTTCTCTTTCATTGCCTGTCTCTCACTTGCCTTGCCTTTCATACCTTTCCCCTGCCTTGACTTGCCTACTCTTTCCTTGTCTGACCTTGCCTTGCCTTGCCTGCTCCTTCTATGACTTGCCTTGCCTTCCCTTGCCTACCCCTCCCTTGCCTTGCATTGCCTTGCATAACCCATCCCCCACCTTGACTTTCCCTTTCTTGCCAGACTGTAGTGGGTTGACCCTGGTCAGATACCACGTACCCACTAAAGCCACTCTCTCACTCTCCCTCTGCAACTGGACAGAGGAGAGAGAAAAAAAACAGCCAAGGACTCATGAGTAGAGATAAGAGCTGGGAGAGGTCAGTTATTGATTACCTTCACAGGCAAAACAGACTCAGTGGGGATATTATTAAAATTTATTACTAACAGGATAAGAGTCAAAGAGTGAGAAATAAAATAATCTTAAAAACACCTTCCCCCCACCACTCCTTCCTTCCATGTTATCCCTCCTTCCCCCCAGCAGTGCAGGGGGATGGGGAATGGGGGTTACGGTCAGTTGTTGTTTTCTGCCGCTGCTCAGGGAGAGGAGTCCTTCCCCTGCTCCCGTGGGGTCCCTCCCATAGGAGGCAGTCCTTGATGGACCTCTCTGGTGTGAGTCCATCCCTTGGGCAGCAGTTCTTCCCAAACTGCTGTCCCGTGGGTCACTCCTCCATGGGATGCAGTCCTTCACGAATGAGCTGTACCGGCCACAAGTCCTACCCGGGAAAAACCTGCTCCAGCATGGGCTTCCCTCTCCATGGACTGCAGGTCTCCAGCAGGACCCTGCTCTATCTTGGGCCACGCACGGGGTCATAGCCTCCTTCATGCATCCACCTGCTCCAGCATGGGCTCCTCCATGGGCTGCAGGTGGGTCTCTGCACCCCGATGGTCCTCCATGGGCTGCAGGGGGACAGCCTGCTCCACCATGGTCTTCACCACGGGCTGCAGGGGCCTCCGCTCTGGTGCCTGGAGCACCTCCTCCCCCTCCTTCTGCACTGACCTTGGTGTCTACTTTATTGTTCCCATGTTCTCACTCCGCTCTTCCCTGGCTGGAATTCTTTCTGTGCAACAACCTTTTCTTAAATATGTTATCACAGAAGCATTACTATTACTCCTAATTGGCTTGGCCTTGGTCAGCAGCAGGAAGTCCGTCCTGGAGCTGTCTGGCATTGGCTCCACTGGACAGGGGAAGCTTCTAGCAGCTTCTAACAGAAGCCACCCCTGTAGCCCCACCTGCTACCATAACCCAGCCACAAAAACCCACTACACTGGCCTTGCCTTGCCTTGTCTACCCCTCCCTTGCATACTCCTCACTGTACTTGACTTGCCTTCCTCTCCCTTGTCTTGCTTTGCCTACAACTTCCTGGCCTTCCCTTGACTACCGCTCCATTGTCTTTACTTGCCTTCCCCTCATTGCCTTGTCTTGCATTTCTTACCCCACCCTTTCCTTGCCTACCATGCCCTTTCCTGGTCAACAATTTCCTACATCTCCCTTGCATCGCCTTGCTTTTCATTGCCTACCTCTTACTTGCCTTCCCTTGCCTACCCATCCCTTGCTTTCCCTTGTATGCCACTACCTTTGCCTTGCCTTGCCCTTCCTACCTCTCCCTTGCCTTGCATTGCTTTGCATCCCCATCCCCCACCTTGCCTTGCCTACCCCTGCCTTGCCTTCCCCTGTATTTCATACATCTCTCTTGCACTGCCTTGCCTTTCATTGGCTACCTCTCACTTGCCTTTCCTTGAAAACCCATTTCTTGCCTTGCCTACCAATCCCTTGCCTGCCATTGCCAGTCATCTAAAATCCCCCATCTTGATTTGCCTACCCCTTTCTTGCCTGGCCTTGCCTTGCCTCCTCCTCCTATGACTTGCCTTGCCTTGCCTTTCCTAGCCCTCCTTTGCCTTGAATTGCCTTGCATACCAATCACAGCCTTGATTTGCCTGCCTCTGTTTTTCCCCATCTTCCTTGCCTTCCCTACTCCTCCTTATCCTTGCTATGTCTACCCATCACTGGATGTGACTTCCCTTCCTCTTACATGCCTTACCTTGCCTTTCATTGCCTACCTCTTATTTGCCTTTCTTTGCACGCCCACCCCTTGCCTTCCTTTGCCAACCACTCCCTTGCCTTGCATTGTCTTGCATCCGAAATGATTACTGCATTCTTTCCTGGCCTTGCCTTGCCTACCACTATCTTGCCTTTCCTTACCAACCCCTCCATGTCCTTGCCGTGCCTTTCCTACCACTCCCTTGCCTTGTATTGCCTTTCATATTCATCCCCTGAATTGACTTGCCTGCCCTTCCTTTTCAGGCAAGGTTGTTTTGGACAACCACCCGAGAATTAGAACTCCCAATAAGTCACTCTGCCCTTTCCTCCCTCTGCCCTTTCCTTCCTCTGCCCTTTCCAATAATGAAGGGGCAATAGGGAGAAATATAAATAAAAATAACAATTTACTAAAGGAAATAGCAGTAACTGCAAAGATAGCAAGGAAAACCATTTAAACCAAAAAAGGCAAAATAAGTGTTACCTGATTCCCTCCACCCCTAGGAAAAAGACAAAATGGCAGAGAAGCTTCCCCCCCCCCAACTATGCAATCGGGAAAAACAAAGAAAAACAATGCAGCAAATGGTCTTCTGTGGGAGGACAGCAGAGAGTAGCAGAGTGCAGGCTTTTTCTCTCTCTGGGGGGGAAGCAGCAAGTGGCAATAGTCGCTGCAAAATATAATGGCTGCAGTCTGTGGCAGCAGCTGGGAAGGGAAGGGAAGGGGTAGCTTCTGTGCTGATGCTGTCTTTTGTTTGTTGTGCCTGTAAGGACTGGAACAATGTTTGTCACAGAAAAGTGCTGCCCTACTTCCGCATGGCCCCTTCTCCAGTCACATCTTGTTATTTCTCTTTTACCAGTAGTCCTTGATTGGCTCCACAGCCATCCAGCTGTTGCTGTTTGAGACATACACATCAACCCCTTCTCTTCTGGCATCCTACACATGCCAACCCTAAGTTGCTCCTAAGCGGTATTGCTGTCAGTTCATAAACAGATCTTTTAACGTGTTACTGATTTAGAAATCAAACCCTTACATCTTTTCCTTCACAAAAGATAAGTGAGTGTAGGGAGAGAAAGTTAAACACAGAAGATTTATTCAAGGAGGTAAAAAGAGTTAAGCCTTTACGACTGGCAATGCTAAGCCTGAGTGTCTCAGTTTAACAAGACAGAAGTGTTTGCTAAGGAGGGCAAGTTATGGGAAAGACCAAACTCCTCCCTCTAAGCAATTGTAAATCCGAAATTAAGAGGCTTCAGTCGAGGAAATGTGGAGAAAGAAAAAAATAACAGTCCTTTTATTAAAGAATATATGTGTATAGGTAACACAACGAAAGAAAAAAACAAACAAAAAAAAACCCCCAAAAAACCCAAAAAAACAATTCTGCACCCAAATTCTCACCAAAACAGTTAAGTACTTTTCACCTTTCCATGCAATTCTAACCATGACCAGCAAGGGGTGCTGTTGGATCTCTGGAGGAGCAGAGGTTGCAGTTGCTCTCCAGTGGTCGGCAGGGGGCGCTGTTGACGAACCCCACGTGGCAAATGGCAGCTCTCAGCCGTGCATGTGGTTCAAGACCTCAAGGTGTGCCCCCCACCCCTCGGCCATGAAAAGAGGCAGCTAGCAAGGGACAGGGGTGTCAGTCCGTCCAGCGAAGAAAGGGAAAAACTCACGAGATGCTGGCAGTCTCCATGACAGCAGAGGTGGGGTGCAGTCCTGCAGGGACTCTCTCACTGGAGAAACGAACCAGAGCTCCCCCTGTCCTTGGCAGCTCCGAGGGGCACTCAGGCCGTAGGCAAAGCAGGATGCAAGGGGGTTGGAGGCAAAAACTCACAGCTCGTTCCCTGCTCCTGCGATCAGGGCAAAAGCTAAAAAAAAGTTGTGTCTCCAGAGGAAAAAAGCTCACTTCCCCCTCCCCCCCAGTCTTCTGAGGCCCATTAGCTTAGAATGTGGGGCCATTAGCCAGTCCTTTTGTGTGTGTGTTCACTCTAGCCACCTCCTCCCCCTCCCTCACTCAACACCTTTCTTTCACAGTGGTAAAGGGAAAATATTCTAAGCAGGGTTTTTGGGGTTTTTTGTTCTTTTTTACAAACAAGACAACCAATTGTGAGAAATATCTCTAATTAAAATTTTGGAGACTGCCAAATAAAGTGAAACAAAGAACTTTATTAACAGCATGCTGGGTGCACCGGACTTGTGACCAGGTCCGAGCACACCCCGAATGGGAGGGGCGAACCCTTTCAAGACCCTTTGATTTACATAACCACTCTCTCGCTCCTCTCATGCCAAGCCTCCCTCTTTTCTTCCTTAAAAGGTGATATAGTCTTCTTCTTGCAGTCCATTGGTTGTTTTAACCAACCTATCAAGTTGTTTCCCTGCCCCCAGCCGCATGGTCCCTTGGCAGTGAGCCCAGACTGGTCTTACTGCCTTACATACTTTCCGGTCCACCTTCACACCCTAAACTGTAAGTAACAGTAAGTAACTGTAAGCAACCCTGTAAGCAGAACAGTAAGCAGCAATAGGTAACTGTAAGCAGAACAGTAAGCAGCCCATCAGTCCTCAGCCACAAAATGGCTCCCCAACTCCCCAAATAAAATGACCTCTAGGTATCTCGGCACAAGGCAACCATGGAAACCCCTGCTTGTAATAAAACCATCTTATTAATTTCCTACAATTCCCCTCCTTTTCTTTTTCTTCATTGTTTTATTACAAGCTAAACATTAGATGTTCCCACTGTCCTTCCAAGATCGTTCCCATTTAGTTAGCATCTTTAGTGCTTCGGTCTTATTCTTTACTTGCTCGGAGTCAGGTTGTAGGACCATGATCCTCTGCGTCTCAGGGTTTCTAAGTGTAGCATCTTTCAGATCCATCATGTTATAAATGAAGCCAATAATCAAGGATTCCTAGCAGCAAGGCTATTTATACGATAAGGAATGAGCAAAGCAGAGCTGGGTGTGAAAGGGAGCCTTAGCCTCACCAATACACACACCTTACAAGAGTGTTTCGCAGTCTTTTATACATTTGTTCCAGGAAAGTTACCACCCAGTTTCGTTTCTTGGTTGTGACATCAGTTTCGTTTCTTGGTTCTGACAGCAGTTTCATTTCTCAGACCCGTGCAGGCTCTTATCAGTGGTTGAGGGATAAAAGTTCAAGTCTTCCCTTTCTTGTCCTTTGGATAACCTCTTTCCTTACGCATGCATATTTACTCGTTACATATATAAGCAGTATATTTTTAAGTCTTATTTGGCCTTAGTGATATATGTTTGTCAAAAGCAAATTACATAAGCATATTTAGCAGTACATTTCCATTTTACATTTGGCAGTTTGAATAACTCTGTTTCTTGTTCTGTATTAACATGAATCATCGCACAATTCCTCACAATCCCTCCCCTTTTTCTTTATTTTATTGATTCGTGTTTGTCTCTCGAAATTTAACACTACTAACTTAGCCCATTCTTCATCTTGGTTGAGTGAGCTTTGGGTGAGTAATAACACTTTGGCTTTTTGTGCAGTGTTTGAGTCCATAGGCATGGTGGATATTTGCATTCCTTGTACGACAGATATTATCAATCTTATAAAACAAGGAATTAAGCATGCCAGAAATATAATACTTAAAGCACATAATGAAAAGAATCCCACCTTTTTCCACCAACTTTTCCCTAATAGATTATCCCACCAGTTACTATCTAACATAGAGTTCCATTTTTGTACTGGCACATGAGTCAGTTTTCTAATATCCTTTGCAATATCCATAACTGCTTGTCTATTATCATCGATTTGTAAACAGCAATCTGAGGTATTAAATTTTCCACATACTCCCCCTTCTTCAGCTAACAGATAATCTAGGGCAAATCGATTTTGATACACAGCTGCTTGAGTTTTTGATTGCCGGCTCGTTATTAAGCCTGGATTGTCTTGTTAGCTACTATTTCCATGACTACTTGGAGGCGTATAATTTGATTTAGCATGTATATGGGAGTTCGATAACCCCAGCTTCTGTCCTGAGCCCAAGTGGCTGGTCCGTATGTTGCAATGATACATTCGGGAGGCCACTCATCATCATACCATTTCTGGGTTCTCCCCAGTTTCACTTCTCTTACTTTGGTGCACTGTTCCGTAGTCATCATATAAGGGTACACCTAGATTCATCCCTTCTTTGGAGGGCATGAAGAAAAACCCAGGTTGGATAGCTCCTAGGGTACATACTCCTCTCCAGTCTTTGGGGAGCTGTGTATATGCTCATTTCCCACATATCCAGAACAGTCCTTCTGGTGCTACCCAGCTCAGACTAGTGCTATTTGCTTGGTCCCAATATATTTTTAACTCTTTTATGTCTTCAAAAGGATTTTTAGAATTTGTTCTGTTGCACCACCAACTATGGGTATTATAGTGCCAATTACAACCTGCAGTCTCAATGTTAGTCCAGTATCCTGACGGTTCTTGATGATGCCTGTAGCTGATGGTAAAGAAAAAAAACTCAGGTGCAGTTAATTGAGGGTGAGATAAGGAAAGGGTTTAATTTGTGCCAAGGCATAGATGTTACAGGACGCGCGCTGGCTGTGCCTGAGATGTTACATTTTATAATACTGCTTGACCAATCCAAGTTTTGCCCATCCTGTAGCCTTTGCTCTGGTCTGCCCTGGGCCCATCCCCAGGAATTGGGTCTGGGGACTTTTTGGGACCACCTCTTCATCATTCTCATCATCCTCAGAGCACAAAGGGTACACGGTCACCCAGTTCTTGACTGTGTTCTGTTGTTCAGGCCAAGATATGAGTGTTCTCTAAACAGCATAGGCCTTGCCTTGACAAAAGACTAAACATTTCTACTGAATTCAGGGGTAGGATTGATATGGGGAGCATGGAATGGGGTAAGAGGGTTGAGGAATGTGTAAACTAAAGGGTGCTAAAGGGTGAGGAAACAAGGGTTGCTGTTTCTACTTCTTATAAAACTTTTAAAGCTTACAAAATTAGAGAAATAAGAAACTAAAAGGGTCTTAAGGCATCACTGAGGCCACCAAAATTCTCCTGTGGTATTTATAACTTTTACTGAGAGGCAAGGGGACTCTCCTACTTTAATCGTATATGTTTCTCTGCCTCTCCTTTCAATGCACTCTTGTCCAATTACGTCAGAAGTTAATATCCAGCCTTGGGGCCAAGATTCTGACGCTCCTTGGGAATGATTCCACTTTAAAATTTCCCAAGGGGTGAGGCTTGTTCCTTTCCACGGCCACTCTTCTGTCATCAGGGGTCCACTACAAATCCAGCAGTCAGATACATTCAATGTCTGACTAATACATTCCATTAGATCTATGTAGAGGTTGGTCCCATACCCTGGGAGTTGCCAATCCTCTCCTAGTTTGCTTTTTAACTTTTCATATGTCACCTGTACTGGAAGGTCCTTTCTGTGCAGTTCCTTTTAATATAGCCTGTACTTTTTGTTTTACTATTTCTTTTCTTTTTAAATCTAGTACTCCACCCCTGTCGGAAATGTCCCAATGACCTTCTTGAGTGAAACAAATCCATTCTTCTCCTCAAGGACAACTAAGTCCCAATCTTGTCCCCCCTTTTCCTAAATTTTGGGCTACCCATAATTGCCGAGATCCCATGTTACAAGTTTTTAGCTGTCTAGGGTCATAACATACTTTGTTCATGAATGAGTGGTAACTCAGGCTTTGAATCATGCGACCTTTATACCGTACAGTCTGGTAACACTTTGCACATTCGTCGGAAAGGGCCTGAGCCCAAAGGCAGCAAAGTACCCAAAAGAGTCCAGTATAACATAAGTCTCCACAGCCCATGCCCAACCGGGGTTGCAGCCCGTGGCTGGCTATCAGTGGCAGACTCAGCAGTTAATCTGGTCTTGCCCCTTCAAGGGTCTTCAATTTTGGTTAAGGCTCAGTTTTTCCTCTTTCTAGGTAAATTTTTATTTTATTTCACAAAAACCATGTTCTCTCAGCAATTTCTCTACCCCACTAATTGGTCAGTATATAGAGGTTCACCATTTCTTATGTTGGGCCTAAAATACAAAATCAATATCGTCCAGTGGATATTCTTTTTGGGTCTTTTCCCAAGCAAATCTCTTTGCACAGTATCCTAATGCTGTATACCAGTCTGTTTCAAATATCTCCCAATTTACTGGTAATAACAATTCCCACCCACAGAACAACTTCTTTATTTATGCTGATTCCAATTGATGTTGATCCCAGTGTCTGTCACGACACCTGGGGCAATATAGGTGTCATTTATATGACACACAGGACCATATACGGTGACAATTTATACATTAGCACTTCACCCAACAAGTATGTCCTGACTCCAGATGTTTTATACAAGGTATTCGTCCTGGTAGTGATGGTTCGGGGATTTGAGAACCCTCTTTCTCAATATCACAAACTAACGCAAAAATTGGGGAATATGGATGCCCAATACTATATAGCCCTGCTCCTCCACTTTGCCAAGAGATGGCTCCTTCTTTCCATGGAGCAAACTGCAGTCTCCTAAGAGCCTGATTTGGGGATAATTGAAACCAGGATTTCAAACTAGGTCTTACACCTCTACTTTCAGGAAATACCTGCCGGGCTCTTAAGTCTGTCTTTGCTCTGGAGTTAACTCATTCCAGCCCTCAATGTGTCTCCTCCATTCAGGGCATGAATTCATAAAGGTCATTTCTGGAGTTTAAGTTGTAAGTCTCCAGGTGCCAGTGATACAGTCCACTCTTTCAGCTGTGGTGAATCCACTGGTCCTTTGATTCCGGTAGCATGGGTCCAACCCTTTTCTGCCATTCGGACAGCAGTTTCTGTAACCAAAAGAACTAGGAAAGGTCCCTCCCATTTTGGAATCAGACTTTCTTCCTTCCATGTTTTTATTAATACCCAATCCCCAGGCTTAACCTTATGGATATTAAATCCCAATGGGGTTGATTAGGCCAATTGGCCTAGCTTTCTTATTTCATCTACTCTTCTGCTATGGTTTGTATATAGGTTTGCACAGTAAGGTCTTCTATATTCAGAACATTGGAACACGCTCCATGGGAATAGGCCATTCCATATAGCATCTCATAGGCAGATAGCCCTATATCTGACCTTGGTTGGGTTCTTACATTTAACAAGGCTAGGGGTGGGCACTTTACCCACGACATTTTTGTTTCGATTATCAATTTCGTCAGGTTTTGTTTTAATGTCTGATTCATTTGTTCTACCTGTCCCGAACTTTGAGGATGCCACGGAGTGTGGTAATTCCATCTTATTCCTAGTGCTTGGCCCAGGTCTTTTAGAATGTTAGATGTAAAGTGCGTGCCTCTATCAGAATCAATAGACCCCACCACCCCAAACCTAGGTACAATATGTTCCAGCAAAATTTTTGCCACGAACCGAGCAGTTGCTCTTGCTGCTGGAAAGGCTTCCACCCCGTGAGTTAATTGGTCTACTATTACGAGTAAATATTTCCATCGATTCGCCTTTGGTAATTCAGTGTAGTCTACTTGAATTCGTTTGAAGGGTCAATAGGCTAGCTTTCTCCCTCCTGATGGCACTTGTCTCATTGCTTTCTTGTTGACCTTTTGGCAGGTCAAACACCCGTGGGTGATCTGTTTAGCAATTTCAGAGATGCCTATACAACCATAAGATTTTAAAAATTGGTCGCATAAGGCTCGAGTTCCCCAATGGGTCCGCTCGTGTATTCCTTGCAGTATTCTCCTAGCTAAAGGTTTGGGCATTATTTCGCGACCATCTTCCAAGACCCATTTTCCCTCTACTTCCTTTGCACCCAATCCCTATATGGTGTCTAATTCTGACGGTGTGAAAATTATCTGAGGGTCATCTTTATTTTCTTTTAATGTATTTATTGAAACTACCTCCCCTCTGCCAATTGCTACCTCTTTTGCTATTTTATCTGTCAAATTATTTCCTTGCACCTGTAACATTGTGCCCTTCTGGGGTCCTCTTACATGTACTACTGCTATTTCCTCTGGGTCCTTCAAGGCATCCAGGATTAGGGCAACTAGCTCTCTGTGGATTAGGTTTTTACCTTGTGTATTAATTAACCCTCTCTCTTTCCAAATTTTTCCAAAAGTATGGACTACCCCATAAGCATATTTTGAATCCGTATATATAGTACCCTTTCTCCCTTGTAGCCTTAACAATGCTCTGTATAGCGCATATAGCTCACAAGCCTGAACCGACCATCCTGCACTTAGTTTTCCATTTTCTATGGGCTCCATAGTTTTTGCATTTATTATGGCATACCCTGAGTATCTTTTCCCTTCTCTAACACTGGAGGACCCATCTACAAAATATCGTTCTCCTTTGTCCAGTTCTACTTCCTCTAGGTCCCCTCTAACCTTTGTAAATCAATTAATTCAATACAGTCATGTGTTATAATATGCTCTTCATCTGGGACCCCATATAGAAATTGGGCTAGATTCAAGTTCGTGGTTGTTTTCAGTTCTAATTCCTGGGCATGCAGCAAAATGGCTTCATATTTTAGAATTCGGCTATCAGTTAACCACTTTTCTACTTTCTGGTTCAATATACTCCTTATATTATGTGGGGTATATACAATTAGAGGTGCACCAAAAGTTATTTTACGTGCTTCTTCCACGAGAATAGCAGTAGCAACCACAGCTTGTAAACACAGAGGCCATCCTCTGCTAACTGGGTCCAATAATTTTGAAAAATAACCTACTGGTTTCTTGTCCCCACCCCAATCCTGGGCTAATACACCATAGGCTACCTGATCCTCCGTATTCACAAAAAGTAAAAATGATCTCTTTAGGTCTGGCAAGCTCAAAACAGGAGCTTCAACAAGTACTTCTTTAATTTGACTAAGTCGTTTTTCATCTTCTGAAGTCCATTTGAGAGTGTCTAATGTTAATTTCTCATACAAAAATTTTACTTTCTGAGTATAATTGGGTATCCATTGCCTACAATATCCAAGTAAGCTGACGATTTTCCTGACTTCTTTCTTACTCCTTGGTGGAGAAAGAGAGAAAATTCCGGACACCCTTTCGGGATCCAACTTTTTCATTCCTTTAGTTAGCCAATGTCCAAGATATTTTACTTCTTGTTCTGCGAACTGTAATTTGTTTTTCGAAACCCACAACTCTTGGGCTCCCAAGAAATTGAGCAAAGATATCGTTGCTTCTCTAACTTCTTCTTTTGATTTTCCTGCAATTAATAAATCTTCCACATATTGGATTAACTTTATTCCATCCGGTCATTTAAAATCCAATAGTAGATTTTCAAGGGCTTGCCCAAATAAATTTGGGGACTCGGTAAATCCCTGGGGTAACACAGTTCATCTATATTGTTGCCTTCGTCCTGTATCAGGGTCTTCCCATTTAAAGGCAAATATATCTCTACTACCTTCTTCCAGAGGGCAGGTCCAAAATGCATCTTTCACATCTGCCACACTGTACCAAAAAAATTCAGGGGGTATCTGACTAAGCAATGTATATGGGTTTGCTATCACTGGAAATCTAGTGATTGTCCTTTGGTTAACTGCCCTTAGGTCCTGAACTAACCTATAGGTCCCATCCTTCTTTTTTACAGGGAGGATAGGAGTGTTATGTGGAGACATACATGGTTCTAAAAGTCCTTGTTGTATCAATTCTTCGATTACTGGTTTTAGTCCCTGTTACGACCCGCCCCAGGAAAAGGGGAGGGGAGGTAACTCAGGTTTTTATCAATAATTCCCTTGGGGTGGATTAAAGTGAAGCGACACTAAATAATCGGTGTCTGAAAACATATATTGGTAAGGTTTATTTTAGACATATATAGATAGGGTTCATTTTAACAATTTTGTAGCATTTTGGGTGTTGTCATATAACAAGGCGAACCTTTTGGGGAGGGAGAAAAATGCATAGGGGAGAGAAAGACAGGGTAAGAGTAAGGGAGAGCAAAGAAAAAGAAAAGATGAGAGTGGTAAAAACTTATATAGTCACCGCCCACTGGATCCAGCTATGTGATCTGGCAATCCTGAAAGCAATGGTCTTGATTCACAGGCAGTGGGAGGAGAAGGAAATAAAAAGCACTCCCCAAACCCCCAAAGTCACCAGTCAATATCTGTATCCTCAGCATGCTTTTTTGCACCTCCCCCAAGGCGGGGAGCTGTTTTCATTGGGTGGTATCCCCGACCGTGCCATGAACCGCCAACATTTTTTCCGCCTTTTGGCAGAGTTGAGGGGCATAGCCACAAAACCCCCAACGTTTTCGGCGCGGAGTTCATGTGAAGGGCGTGGTAAACTCGGCTCTTCCTGCCTTTTCGGGGCTTGACATCTTCTGCACTGGAGGGGGGGGATGGGCCCAGTTGCCCATCAAGAGGCACAATGTGAAAGTCAAAAGCCTGCAAAAGTCTTATGCATGCATAAATCATTAATCGTTTCAGTCTCTGACACCACCCCGTGATTTATGCATTCAATGATTTTTTTTTCTTTTTGTTGTTCCCTGGGAATCTTCTTTGTGGGTGGTGTTTTTCGTATAGTGGACAGGAAGACAGAAGAGTAAAGGAAAGGAAGAGATAGCCCCAATGCACCGCAACTTCCCCCTCTCAAAAAACCCCAACTTTATAATAAAATAATAAGTTAATTTGCATTAGCTACTCTCTCTCTCTCCACCCCGTGAGTAGTTATAGGGGATATAATGGGATTTCAATAGTTACAATCAAATTTTTTAACATTAATAAGGTTACAAACATACACAAATACTTGAAATTATATATCAAAAAACATTGAGTTACTTGGGAGCTGGTAAAAGGTTTTCTTATGTTAGTTCAATTTGTTAAATTTAACTAAATATGAAATTCAATGCCTTTCAAGGTGGAAGGCTAATGTATATAATGCATATTTGTATGATTCCAAATTGGCATGAATACTTGTACTAACTCCCAGGTGACATTTGGTTGAGTTTCTCAATTGAGAGAGATATTTAAAAGGACAAAATACTAACAATACATCTTAGAAAAATCACACAAACAAGTTAACAATTATTAATAAGTTGTTAATACAAGTAATTTTGGGAGTAGGAGAACACAAACACAATGTTTGTGGCAGGTTTTTACATATTGTAAAATTATTAAGATAAAACACATGCAAACAACTAATGTGGCAAAAAAAGCAGTATAACTCTTCAGTCCTGTTGTCACTTCATGTTCTCATAGGATAATGAGAACTAATGATAGCAGTGGTAGAAGGTTTTATCGGTCTCATGTGGTGTGATCTCTTCTGCTGGTAGGTTTCTGCAAAAAGAGCAAATCTGGTCCACTGCGGACCGATTGTTAAAAAGAAGGAAGAATCCATTGAGTGTTTATTCAATGGTCCTTCCCATGAGCATCTGTGGCTACCCAGGTATGAGGGTTAACTGGGGTTTTTAGAGTGAGTGGTACCTGTCCCACAGAGGGTAGATTTACTAATACAGGTTGACCTGGATAATGGAGTGGTTTTACAGGATCTTTATTTTTGTTTTCCTTCAGTAGAATAGTGGGAGGTTCGGGGCAGAATGCTGTAATTCGAGGGTAACCATTTATTCCCCATCGGCTATTGATTTTGGTTACTGCATCAGAAATTCTGGAGGCTCATTCAGGGTTATGAGGTTTTATGGCTCACTTTAGGAGCCCATTGGTACGTTCCACAATATCATTTGCTTGTGGATAATATGGAGTGTGGAATGTCCATTGAATTCCTTCTTCTCGGGTCCATTCTTGTACCACCCTGGCAGTGAAATGGCTTCCATTGTCTGACTGGATAGACTTTGGTTTGAGTAGATAACTGAACCATAGTTTTAGAGTTTTCACAGTATTTTCTCCCGTGGCTCGTCGCACAACTTCAGCCAGGGTTAGTCCTGATATTATCTCTACCCCAACCAGGATGTATTGTTTTCCATAAGAAATTCTGAAAGGACCGATATAGTCTACCTGCCAGGTATCCCACAATCCCTTGTTATCCCTCAGGTGCAGGGGTGGATCTTTCAGTGGATCATGATCTTTTAACCGGGTGCGGCATAGACTACAGGCAGAGATCACTGTGTTGCACAGTTCCCTGGTAACTGGCCACCCTCTACTGACTGCTTCTTTCAACAGATCTCTGTTTCCTGAGTGGTCTCTTTTTACATGTAACCATTCTAACAGACGTTCCCATTTTTGTCCCTCTCCCTCTATTGTTGTCTTAGCTAACCGTGTTAGTGAGTCTACTTGATTGTTTAACAGATGAGCGGGGTTGTTACCTGTTTGGTGTGCAGCAACCCATCCCACAAGGAATGTTTTTTGTTTAGCGATGTTTAGGATCTCTTTCCATTTTTCTTGTTGCCACACTGATATTTGATTCACTTCCCATTGATTTTGTTCCCAAAAGGGGAGCCACTCTGTACATCCTTTGAATACTGCATAGGAATCTGTGTAAATGTATGTGTCTTCTTCAATGTCTGCTTCTCTGGTAAATACACTCCATACTGCTACTAACTCCCCGACTTGACCACTCCCTTCTCCTTCTGTCACTACCCTGTTCCCTGAATCAACATGTAGGGCCACTGCTCGATATTTCCACACTTTTCCCTCTTGTTTGGCAGAAGCATCTGTAAACCAAACATTTTTTAAGTGAGGTTCAAAAGCGGGAGCAGGTTTTATACAGGAAGGAGGAGGGTTTGAATCAGGTAGCTTACAAGATTGTTCCTGTATTTGGAGTGTTTTTGGAGCTCCTTCAGTTATTTGACGAGAGTGATAGTAATGATCAATCTGTGCATACCATCTCCGGACTGTTTCTCTCTGAGCTACCCCTGCAGGAGGGGGGGTTCCAGATATCACTGGTTTTAAAACCTTAAAAGGCCCTCGCAGAATGATTGATTGGTGTCAAATTGTCTTCTCTGCTTCCTGCAAGGCTAAGCAGACCACAAATAGGCCTTTTTCCCAAGCAGAGTATCGTTTCTCAGCATCTTTTAGGCTGCAAGAAAGAAAACCAATGGGGCGAGTGGGACCCTCAGGTCCTCGCTGCCACATATGTATGGACAGACTGTGGATTGCAAATCCCCATTCAATTTGGAGTGGATCTGTGGGATGTATGGGCCCCAAAGTTTGGTATACATTAGCTTCAAAGATCAGTAATTTTAGGACTTCTTCATGCATGGGGGTCCACTCCCATGTTGCTTTTTTTTGTGTCAGGTCATACAGGGGACGAGCAATAATGGAGAAATCTGGAACATGTTTTCTCCAAAAAACCAACAAACCCAAAACATGCTGGAGCTCTCTTTTACTCTCTGGCATCTTTACTTGCTCCAGGGTGTTTAAGGTTTCAGGAGGGATACACACTGCTCCTCCTTTCCACCATATACCTAGGAATTTTACTTCGGAGGAGGCAAACTGTATCGTTTCTGTGGGAATTTGGAGTTCCAGACTTTCTAGGTGAGTGATAATATTTTTCTGGGTCTGACTCACTGGTATGACATTAGAGCCACCAATTAACATATCATCAATATACTGATATACTTTAGTTCCTTCTTCAGGAGTAATTTGAGCCAGCTCCTGTGCGAGTGCGTGATGGGCCAGGGTAGGGGAGTGTCGCTATCCCTGAGGTAGACGAGTAAAGGTATATTGATTACCCTCCCAGGTAAAAGCAAAACAATCTCGGTCTGCCTCCTGTAAGGGAACCATAAAAAACATATCTTTGACATCAATAGTTGCGAGAATTGGATGGGCTTGCTCCTGAATTGTAGCAATCAGCTCAGCTATGTTAGGCACTGCAGCTGTCAGGGGGCCACTGTTAGAGTTGAGACATTGATAATCTACTGTAAGCCTCCAATTTCCATTAGGTTTACGAACAGACCATACAGGTGAATTGTATGGTGAGTGTGTGGGGACGACCACTCCTTGCTCCTGCAGTTCTGCAATTACCGGAGCAATTCCTTCACGTGCCCCTAAAGGAAGCGGGTAGGGTTTTACGTTTGTTATTTTAGAAGGAGGCAGACTTGGAGCAGTTTGCAACAGATGGACAGAGAGGGATGGGAGACCAAACACCCATTCTCTCCCTCCGGTGTCTGTCCAGGCTCACCCCTTTAGTAGATCTAACTCCAGGATGTTAGCTGGTAATGGCCCCACAATCATGATAGTTTCTGTGGGTGTCTCATCTCCAGGTAACCAATGCCAGCAGAGCAGGCATCGCCCCCATCCCTGTCCTGCCCGTCGCTGTGTCCCGCCCGCCGCTGCTGGTGCTGGTGCTGATAACGCCAAGGTCGCGGGTTCGATCCCCGTACGGGCCACCAAACTGATGCCCGCTCTGCTGGTGCTAAGAAAAAATCTAGGAGCCGTAAGCTGGGGTGAGATAAGAAAGGGTTTAATTATGCCAAGGCAAATAGATGTTACACGACGCGCACGCCCCGGGCTGTGCCCGAGATGTTACATTTATAACAATATCTGGCCAATCCCAAGTGTGTCTACCCTATAACTTTTGGCCTGGTCCACCCCCTGGCCCGCCTCCTGGAATTGGGTCGGGGGGCTTTTTGGGACCCCCTCTTCATCATTCTTCCTCATCTTCGGGGTACAGAGAGCAGAGTCACCCAGTTCTTTGACTCTGTCCTGCGGTTTAGGCCAAGATACAAGCGTTCCTCAAACAAGACAGGCTTGCCTTGACTAAGAGACAAAACATCTTCTACTGGATATGGGAATAGGGTTGATATGGGGAGTATGGAATGGGGTGAGAGGATTAAGGAATGTATAAACTAAGGGGTGCTACAGGGAGGAGGGAGAAAGGGGTTTGTTTCTAAAATCTACTTCTATTACCTATAAAACTTATAAGGTTTACAAAATTAGAAAAATAAAAAACATTAGGGGGCTTAAGGCATCATGCCCATCAAGAGGCACAATGTGAAAGTCAAAAGCCTGCAAAAGTCTCCTAGAATGCATAAATCATTAACTGTTTCAGTCTCTGACCGTCCCTTTCGACCCTCAAGTGAAATGGGATATTGACGCACCCTTATAGGATACTCTGGATTAGTTACGGTTGCACTCAGAGGTTTAATCTGTAATTTTCCTGTATTGCCTGGGGCTGCCTATACCATAGGGTCGATTTCTCTCTCGTCTTCTAACATTAATTTCAATATTTTAACTTCTATTCTACCTTCATTTGGGACAATCCCCACCCCTAGGGCGGTCATTAAATCCCTCCCCATTAAATTGCACCCTGTTTCTGGGACTAAACGTAAATCGCCGACTGCAAATTTTGCATCGGATTCTAACAATACCCTTTTTATTACCGGGACTCAAATCCCTCCCCTTTTGCCCCTACAACTTCGGGTGTCTCATGCCCAATTTTACACCCCCTAGGTAAAGTCATGCTAGTTGATTTTTCAGCTCCTGTATCTACCAGAAACTCATAAACATCCCCCTGGGGACCCACTTTCAATTTTATCAAGGGCTCATCGGACGTCTTTGTCCCCAAAATGTAGAGCCCCTGACATCCCTTTTCTTGCTCTTCTTCTTTAAACATTTCTAGATTTTTTTTTCCTCTTCAGGCAATCTCTCTTTAAGTGCCCCCGTTGTCCACAATAAAAACATCCAGTGTTCTGGTTATTCTGGTCCTGGTAACCCCCCTTTTTCTGAGATCTGGTTGGTGGCTTCCTGCTTTGAGACTCCTTTCTGATTTCTCCTTTTACAGACTTTCCTTGCGTTTCCCTCACAGTTGCGACAAATATCTTAGCTTTCGCTTTGGCCTTCTGCTCGTCTCTCCTCACATATACTGTTTGAGCTTCCCGCAAAAGTTCCTGTAACCCTCGATCCTGCCAGTCTTCCAGTCTTTCTAATTTCTTCCTGATATCTCCCCAAGATCTTCCTACAAATTGTGTTTTTAATAAAACTTCTTTGGCTGTTGTATTGGGATCAATTCCCGAATACATCTGTAAATTTTTCCTAAGCCTCTCAAACCAATCTGTGGGAGACTCTTCTTTCCCCTGATGTTCACTAAAAGCCTTATTAATATTTTGCCCCCTGGGAACCGCCTCTTTAATTCCCCGTACTGTTATCGCCCTCATGTCCGTCATTTGCTGGCGATCCGCTGCATTGTTATGATTCCAGTTAGGGGGCTGCATCGGCCATTTTTGATCTCTGGGCGGCCCCGCCTGGTGCTCCCGATCCCAAATTCTCATTCCTGCTACTCTAACCATTTGCCTCTCTTCCGTGGTAAACAGTATCCCTAGTATAGACTGTAGTTCTTCCCAAGTGTAAATATTAGGTCCCAAAAACTGGTCCAATTTTTTGGACACCCCTATAGGATCCTCTAATAACTTCCCCATTTCCTTTTTAAACGATCTAACCTCCTCAGCACTCAGAGGTGCATTTACAAATCCAATTCCACCTTGATTCCCTCCCAGAGGTACTTCCCCAAGAGGGAATAATTGGGCTGGCTCTTTATCCTCACTATCTCCTTCTTCCTTTAGGACCATGACTCTAGCTTCCCTGGTATTCCTACCAGTTCTTCGTCTCCTTCTGGGGGACGGAGCAGAGGATTGAGGAGGGGTAGGTGGGGGAATGGGATTCAAGGGAGCCTGAACTGGAGGTGGGGGTATTGGAGGATATGGTGGAGGGGGGAGGTTGTCAAGAGGGTCCCACTCCTTTTTTTATCCTCCTTTTCCCCTTCATCATTCACTTTGAGCCTGAATATCTGTGTTGGCCAAATACGACCCTTCCAACATGCAGCGTAATCACTTTCCTCTTGGTTAAATGGCTCCTTTTTATTCACATATAAATTCAAAGCCTGACAGACCCATCCCTCGACTGACCCATACTGTAGCCAAAATAGGTCATCCAGTCTTATCTTTTCCTTGGTCCACTCCACCTTACAGTACTGGACCATTTTCTCCTTACTCTTTTCTTTTGTATATTCTACATCTTTCCAGTTTTCTAACATTTCCCCTAAGTGGACTGTTTTGGGGAATGTTTGGTAACTTCTTTCCACTCCCTTTATTCCCGGGACCCTTGCTCCTACTTGAGCCCTGTCCCATATTCCTGAGGTCTCCACCCGCTTTAGTGATCACTCCTCAATCCCCCAAAAAAGGGTCCCTTCTTTTGCTTCGTCCCTTCACCTGCCATCTCCCTCACGGTATAACGGAACTGAGGTTAAACAGGACTCCGCATTCGCTCCGTAACTAAGTTACGTCTCACTCACTCTCTGAGCTCACACACCACCCAACCAAGGCAATACTTACAGTCCAATGTTCTTGCCCGGATCTTCGTGCATGAGAATTACGGGTATTAAAACTGCAGCTTTTCGGGAGCGAGCTCAAGTCTTTTGCTCATTCTTTACCTTATGGATTCTCCCGCCTCAGTCAGTCTCTGCGTTCCCGAGGGACCACTGAAAGTGGGGGCGCCCTCCCATCGGGTTGGCTTTGACCCACTGAGGCAGAGAGAATCACGTTGAGGTCACCAAGTTTTGTTATAAATGAAGCCAATAATCAAGGATTCCTAGCAGCAAGGCTATTTATTTGATAAGGAATGAGCAAAGCAGAGCTGGGTGTGAAAGGGAGCCTTAGCCTCACCAATACGCACACCTTACAAGAGTGTTTCGCAGTCTTTTATACATTTGTTCCAGGAAAGTTACCACCCAGTTTCGTTTCTTGGTTGTGACATCAGTTTCGTTTCTTGGTTGTGGCGGCAGTTTCGTTTCTTGGTTATGACAGCAGTTTCATTTCTCGGACCCATGCAGGCTCTTATCAGTGGTTGAGGGATAAAAGTTCAAGTCTTCCCTTTCTTGTCCTTTGGATAACCTCTTTCCTTACGCATGCATATTTACTCGTTACATATATAAGCAGTATATTTTTAAGGCGTGATATATGTTTGTCAAAAGCAAATTACATAAGCATAATTACATAAGCATATTTAGCAGTACATTTCCATTTTACATTTGGCAGTTTGAATAACTCTCTATTTCTTGTTCTTTGTGAACACGAATCATCACACAATTCCTTACAATCGGTATGGTGGTCAGGTGCATTCCTTGAACTACGCTAAGGATTAATCTTATAAAACATGGAATTAAACAGGGTAGAAATAACAATCCAGCAAAGGTACACAAAAGAAGGAAGCCTAGTCGTTTGCCCCACGTTTTCCCAAATAAATTAGTCCACCACCCTTCATCTAGTATTGATTTCCATTTTTGTATTGGTACATGGGCTATTTTTCAGATATTCGTCACTATATTTGTTATTGCTTCTCCATTATCATCTATTTGCAAACAACAGTCTGAAGTATTAAACTTACCACACATCCCTCCTTCCTCTGCCAAGAGGTAGTCCAGCGCCAGCCAGTGTTGGTATATGGTTGTTCTACTCTGGGTTCACTGGTGGGTCAGTAACTCCAAGCCCTGTGCAGTTTGATTAGTAATTATCTCAACTACCATTTGCAATTGTATTATCCCATTAAACATGTAAATAGGAGTTCGATAACCCCAGTTTCCATCATATGCCCATGTGGCCAGGCCATATGTTTCTATAATTCTTTGAGGAGGCCATTCATCTTTCCCCCATCTCTGAGTTCCTCCAATTGTCCTTTTTTCCCATTTTAAATCTTCATACAGCAGAACCCCCAGTTCATTTCCCTTCTCTAAAGGTAACAAGAAAAACCCAGGTCGTATTAACCCCAGAGTACAGCATCCTGTCCATTTTCCTGGGAGGAGAGTGTATGCCCTTTTCCCATATATCCAGAAAAACTCATTCGGTGCCTTCCAAAATTTTCAGAGATATTATCTATGCTTTTCCAGAACTTTGAAATTTCCCTTATCCCCGAGAAAGGCTTCATTTTTGTTCCTTTGCATTTGTACAATTTCCAACTTTCTATCCATCTACAGTCAGATGTGGTTTTGCCTGTCCAGTAAGCCCCAGGGACGGGACCCCTGGTGGCCTAGTGGTTAGGATGCGGCACTCTCACCGCTGCGACCCAGGTTAGATTCCTGGTCCCCCGGGCAGATGGAGCTCGTTAGCCCTGTGAGGCCATCCATCTATGAGAAGGTCACTCTAAACAAACCTACGTCCTGAGGACCTCACTGCCATTGTCCAAGCTTGCTTGGCCCTGGTAAATAAACCTTAGGATTAAAGGGTGGGCTCAGTTCAGCGCATGCTGTGTCTCACCTAAAAAATCCATTGCGCAGGTTTGAAAGGTAAAAGACCTTTCCTAAAATCTTCGTTCGCGAAGACTGGCCATTATTATTAAACCCCGGGAGCTCGGGAACATATTTACCAGTAACTGAGTTTGTACTTAAAATTCTTTTACAGGGGGTATCTCCAACCGATTGTGAAAAAGGGGTTCCTATTCTTTGCAAACAATCTATCCCAATTGTTGTAAAGCTCAATACCCATCCTTCTGGTTGACTTATCTTGCTGTTGGTGAAGTTATAATTCCATTTAAGTATTTCTCTCACACCTAGCGCAGTACTTTTCCAAGGCCACTCTTTGGTCATTAGGGGTCCCCCACAAACCCAACAACGTGTAAGGTTGAACTCAACTGCTATAAAATAAATAAATTTTGTCCTACTGAAGGGAATTCCAAGTCTTTGATTAATTTTTGCTTTGGGTCAAGATACAAATTATTCAGCAATGATAGTGGTGTTTTATTTTGCTGTACTTTCTGTTTTTCATTGGTAACAATTTCTTCCTTTACTAAATCCTGACCCCCTTCCTCAGATAAAATATCCCAATAAATCCATTCCTCAACCTCTGGACAGTCTGATCCTAGTCTGGTTCCTATTGATCTCAAATTTTTCGCCCCCTAATATTGCTTATAGCCCTCCACACAAGTTTTTAATTCATCTTTATAACATGCCTTGTTCAAGTATTTGTGTGCTCTAAAGGTATGTATTATGCCTTCTTTATAATAAGCATCATGATAACATTTTGGACAGCTGCTCTCAACAGTAATAATCATTAGCTGTAACACTATTATAGTAAACAGAGGTCCAGTATGACATGTGCCTCCACTCCCCATGCCTATTGGTTTGCAGCCAACAGCAGGGTAAAAGATCTTCTTTGTGGCAGGTACAGAGGCCAACCCCGTCTTGCCCTCTATTATATTTTCTTCGGTGATATCAAGGACCCAGTCGGTGTACTAGAAGCTGGTAAAAACTATTATATTCGTCCAACAGTAATACTTGATTCACAATGCTTTGTATAAAGAGGTAATGTACCCACAGTTATTTTTCATTCTAATTCAACTGTGAGAAATAAGTCCACCTCTTGTGTTTGTATTGAATTCGAAAAATCGGCCCGAAAGACTGCTCAGAGACATTTTTTGATCTTTAAGCAGCAAGATATTTGTTTATTCAATGTTGGGAGCAAGCCAGCTCACGCTGGACAAACTTGCTCAACTTGAAAGTGCAAAAGCAAGCTATTTTATACACTTTAGATACATGGTTACATCATTTATTATACATATTAATAAGTAGGCTAGTCTCTGGGCGGAGTCTTTCCAGACATGTGCAGTCTTCTACTGTGGGGTAGAAGCCTTCATCCCTCTAGTGGTCGCCATGGACGTCTTCCTCAATTTGACCTCTTCAATTAGGTGACCTGAATTTTTCAAGCTTCCAAAATCCTGGCTCTGAGCCTTCTAGATCTTATTCAAACGTCTAGTTTACCTAATTTATTACTGTGTGTGTACTACTCCTATTCTTTCTATAATAAGGCCTTTGGTCCAGTGAGCAGAACAGAACATGATATTAACCAGTGCTCCTAAAATGTTCTTCTAGCAAAACAGGTATTGAGGTTTCTTAGCAGGCCAAGATATCTCAGTTAACTCTTTTAGGCCTGGCTCCTGTTTCAGTATCCTGCTCTTGCAGCTCAATTTGCACCTACTTTACCAATTTTCTCACTGGTGTCACTTCCCATGAACCAGAGATCCCGCTCTGTTTCACAGCAAGATGTCTTTTGATGCCTAAAGGAGCTGAGGAGAAAAAACTCCATGGTAATTTAATTAGAGGTAAGATAAGAAAAGGATTTAATCGTGCCTCTCAGGCATAGGGGTTACAAGACATGCACTCGTTCTGTCTCAGATGTTACAATTTTATAATATTGTCCAACCAATCCCAGGTTTTTCCACCCTCTGGCTTTTGCCCCGATCCACCCCCGATCCGCCCCTTGGGAATTGGGGCTAGGGTCTTTTTGAGACGACCTACTTCATCACTTCATTTTCCTCGGAACACAAAGGGCACATGGTCACCCAGTTCTTGATTGTACTCTGCGGTTCAGACTATGGATTAGATGTTCTCAAACAGAAGAGGTCTACCTTGGCGAGAGACTAAACATTCTAATGTAATTCAGGGGTAATTGATATGCGGAGCTGGGGTGAGAGGGTTGGGGAATGTGTGTCTACTGTAAGGGAAAGGGTAAGGGAATAAATGCAGCCACTTCTAAAATCTACTTCTGCTATATAACTACTTATAAAACTTATAAAAATTAGAAAAATGAAAAACCCAAAAGGACTCTAAGGCATCATATCCCCCCTTAGAGACTGGACAAAATGCAGAGGTCTTGTCCAATCTCTATTACTTACACCTACAACATCTATAACATTGGTATATGCAATGAGCTATTATACAAACACTAACTATGTATATCACTAGAATAAACAGTTGTTTCATCCAGGTCCAATTCGGCAACCATGAAATGAGTTTGTGAAAGACATCTCCAAAACCCAGTGAGACATCATCCAGAGATACCTGATGCAGAATTTTGGTTTGGTTCTGAATTGCAGCCAAATCATTATTAATTCTACCACTCTGGTCTATATAAGAGCAGGAACTGGTGTTGATGACTTTACACACGCCTCCCTGTGAGGCTAGCAAGAAATTGAGGGCCATTCGATTTTGAAATACTACGAGACAAACTATGGACTTCTTCCTTTAAAGTTTCGATTGCATCTGAAGCTTGATCTTGAATGTTTTCCATAACAGCCAAAATGTTAACTGTAGCAGAAAGAATCTAGCAAAGGATTTTGGGACTTGTAGTTTTCCGGGCTCTCACGCATGCTCAATGAAATACTTTAATGTCATTGGTTGAAAGATCATGTGACACATTTTAAGCGCTGTATTTAAACTGGTGCTTTTTGTAATAAAGCTTAATTCTGCTCTTGCACTCGATGGTGTGAGCAGTGGGGTTCGTGAAGCTACAAGCACCTCAGTAAACAATTGCTTTTTCTAATTCACTTACTCCTAGAGATGGGACCTAGGCTCTGACTATGCTGTGAAAAAGTGTGGGGTGCTCGACAAGGGGATTGTTAGATCTTTTTACTCTTTTTGGATAAATTCTTTCCCATTCTTGTTCATCAATTTGGTTGAGAATTGTTATGTTCAGGATTACTGCCCCTAGGGCACAGGCCCGATCTTTATCAAGGGGCAAAACTTTCCAGGCCTCCATTTCACAGATCCAGTACCACCCTGAACCTTGGGGAGGAATTAATCTCAAGGGGAACTGTGCCATCCTTGTCACAATTTCTCGGTTTATCCCCTCTTTGGACTTGTCTTTATCAAAATAGGGAGGGAGAATGATTTTTCCTGTAGCATTAACAACCATGCAGGGAACAACATAATTTTCCTGATTAGAAATTACATTACTTAGGGCCACCGGATAATAAGCTTCTGTAACTGGTTTCCAGGTTCCTGGGAGTTTTACCACAGACTTACCAAAGTTTGTTCCATTTAGTAAAATGCCAATTAGGGGCCAGTTGCTACCCTCACCGTCAATTGCTGGTACTTGTGCACAAATCCAGCATTCATATTTTCGAAGGATTTTAGACACATTTTGGACTAGGGTCACATGCAATTTCTGATCCCAAACTCGATTCATAGTTACCGGTTGTACAGATAGAACACACAGTAAAAACAGTCTATGCCACATCCTCTTCGTCTGTGTCAGGTTCTGATTTGCTGGTTGTTCCGGGAGCTGATGCTTTCTTAACTCTGGAGTAATGGAATCAGGGTTCTTTGCCAGCAACTTTGACGGCGGTGAGAGAAGTCAGCAGGACTTGGTATGGTCCTCTCCACTTGGCTTGCAAGGGATCACTGTTCCACCATTTGATGTAGACCCAGTCTCCTGACTGGAATGGATGAGCAGGGGTGTCCAGTCCTATGGGTCTGGATAACTCGATGAATTTCTGGGGCTTCTGTAAAGTAGAGCCTAGAGCAATTAAATATTTTTGTAAATCAACTTTCCCTCTCATGTGTACGTCCCCTGGTATGTGTGGTGCTTGATATGGTCTTCCATACAATACTTCATAAGGACTTATATTATCTCTCTGCCTTGGTTGGATACGAATCCTTACCAGAGCTAGAGGCAAAGCTTGAACCCATGACATGGATGTTTCCTGACAAATTTTACCAATTTGCATTTTACGAGTGCCATTCATTTGCTCGACTTTGCCACTAGCTTGAGGTCTGTAGGGAGTATGTAGGTCCCAGACAATTCCCAGGATATGGCATACTTCTTTCACTACTGTTGCAATGAAACATGTCCCTCTATCTGATGACATTCCTAGAGGAACCCCAAACCTTGGAATTATGTGGTTAAACAAAGCTTTTACCACTTCCCTTGCTGTGTTAGTGCGACAGGGGTAAGCCTCAGGCCATCCACTGAAAGTATCCACCAACAAGAGTATGTATTTATATCCCTCCCTGGGTGGCAACTCAGCAAAATCTATTTGCCAATAATCTCCGGGTTGGTCTCCAGCCTTTGTTACTCCTAGTACCACTCTTTTAGCTGTATTAAGGTTGTTTAGCTTACAGATTTCACACCTACTCACTATGGATTGCATGACTTTGGTCATACCTGTCCCTATCACTGTCTTCTTCAGATGTTTTAGGAGGTTTTCTGTTCCCCACTGGGTAGCCTCATGTTCCTGCAGAGCTATCTCTCTAAGGAGTGGGGATGGAATTACAACTTGTCCTGTAGGGGTAACAGCCCATCCACCTTCTTTAATTTAAGCTTTAAGGGATTTAATTAGCTGATTGTCTTTCTCATCATATTTTGGGGTGTACCCTGTCAAATCAATTTCTTTTTGTGGTATTTCTGCTAGGATGCCTTTTTCTGCAACCCCTTTTGCTACTTGGTCAGTAAAATGATTTCCCAATTCAGGAGTTGTTTTCCCTTTCTGATGAGCTCTGCAATGCATGATAGACACTACTTCTGGCTTCCAAATGCTCTGCAGGAGTGCATTGATTTGGTCTGCATGTTTAATTCCACTGCCTTGGGCAGTTAATAGCCCTCTCTCTTTACAGATGGCTCCATGGGCACGTACAACACTGAATGCATATTTAGAATCAGTCCAAATATTTACCTTCTTACCTTTGCTCAGTTCTAGAGCTCTTGTCAGTGCAATCAGTTCTGCTTTTTGGGATGACACATCCGCTGGCAAGGCCTTCATCTCGATTACTTCGTCCTTGGTGGTTACTGCATACCCTGTCAAGTGCTTACCGTCTTGCATGAAGCTGCTTCCGTCCATATACAGTTCCCAGTCTGCGTTTTCCAGAGGCACATCTTTCAGGTCTGGTCTGCTGGAGTAGGTTTCCTCTATGGTCTGCAAACAATCATGCTCAGGGACACTTCAGACAATGTTGAGGACAGAAACATAGCAGGGTTAACAATAGATGTTGTTTTCAGGGTAACATCATCCTGTTCCAACAACACAACCTGGTGTTTAAACATTCTGCTGGGGGACAACCAGTGGCCTCCCTTTTGTTCGAGCACAGCTTGAACTGCATGGGGTACATGTACGATGATGTGCTGCCCAAGGATGAGTTTCCAGGCCTCCTCCATCAGGATAACAGTTGCTGCAACTGCCCTTAGACACCCAGGCCAACCTTGGCTTACACCATCCAGCTGCTTAGAGAAGTAAGCCACAGCCCTTCGCTGGTTTCTCAGAGTTTGTGATAATACCCCTAGAGTGACATTCGATTGCTCATGTGTGAACAGTTCAAAAGGCTTAGTTAGATCTGGTAATCCTAGTGCTGGAGCTGACATCAAGGATTGTTTTAGCTGTTTAAATACATCTCTGGTCTCATCTGTCCATGTTACAACTGCTTCCCTGGCCGTTTTCAGGGCTTCATATAGAGGTTTTACTAGCAACCCATAGTTAGCTATCCACAGACGACACCATCTTACTATTCCTAGGAAGGCCTGCATTTCTTGTATGATGTGGGGCTCTGGGAGATGGCAGATGGTTTCTTTCCGATCTATGCCCTATTGATGTCCACAATAAATTTCAAGCCCCAGGTAGATTACTATCTCTGGCAATCTGTGCTTTCTCTCTTGAGACCCGATACTCAGTCCCAAAAAGTTCAAAAGACTCACAGTGATCTCGATGCATTGGTCCCGGCTTTTGGCTGCAATTAGTATGTCATCTACATACTGCAGGACAACTCCTTCGGGCTGCTGTCTTCTCCAGTCTTCCAGTTCTTTTGCCAATTGGTTCCCAAATATAGTTGGGCTGTTTTTAAAGCCCTGGGGCAGGACTGTCCAGGTGAGCTGTGTTTTCCTCCCTGTCTCAGGATTTTCCCATTCAAAAGCAAAAAGCTCTTGGCTGTCCTTATGTACGGGAATGCAGAAAAAGGCATCTTTAAGATCAAGTACAGTAAACCACCCTAGATCTTCTGTCAACGTGGTTAATAGGGTATAGGGATTGGCTACCACTGGGTATATATCTTCAGTTATTTTGTTGATGGTCCTAAGATCTTGGACTAACTGATAGCTTTTGCCATCAGTTTTTTTCACCGGTAGGATGGGGGTATTAAATCTGGATTCACATTCTATCAAAAAGCCAAATTTAAGAAACCTTTCAATTATAGGTGCTAAACCTTTTCGGCTTTCTAGTTTCAAAGGATATTGCTTTTGCCTTATCGGGGCTGCTCCTGCCCTGAGTGTGATGCTTACTAGTTCGGCTTGCTTAGACTTCCCAGGGTATTCATTGGCCCAGACTAAAGGAATGACAGCATTCTCAACCTCTGCAGGGATCTCTCCATGATTCTCCTGTATAAAGAAAGCAGCTGCCTCGCTATATTATCTGGAATTATAACTTTTATTTCTCCCCCCTTGCAGAATTTAATTTCAGCCTCTAATTTTTCCAATAAATCCCTACCCAATAAAGGCTTGGGAGAGTTTGGCATATAGGGGAATTGATGAGTCACTCAGTGCTTGCCCAATTTAAATCTTAAAGGTTTAAAGAATGGCCTGATTTCACTTACCTCTGTAGCCCCAACCACAGTTATAGTCTCATGACTCAATTTTCCTTCCAAAGTATTTAACACGGAATATGCTGCACCTGTGTCGACCAAAAACTCCACGTCCTCCCCTCCCAGCTTTGCTACAACCAGAGGTTCTGCTGGGATAGAAACCTCTGGTCCCCTTCATGCATTCTGGTCAGTTGGGGGGCTGGAGGGAGAGGGAGGTTTTCATTTTTCTTCAGATCCGGGCACTCTCTTTTCCAATGTCCCTTTCTTTTACAAAAAGCACATCTATCATTTGCTCTGTCCTGTTGGCGATTAGACCTATAATACTCGTGGTGGATGTTGCGTTTGCAGTGTTCCTGATAACCCCTATCTAGCTCCATCACCCTTGCCCTGGGTTTCTGTTCTCTATTCTGATATACCGTCCAAGCTATATCCAATAAATCACTTTATATCCTTTTAATCACCACCTACCTTTTGCAGTTTTTTCCTTATATCATCTGCAGACTGGCCTATGAATAAATAGACCAGGTGCTTTTTCCCCAGATCCGACTCTGTATCAATGTCAGTGTATTTTCTTATGACCTCTTTCAGCCTATTCAGAAAATCTGTGGGCGACTCAGTCTTGTCCTGTCTCACTTCATACATCTTTGACCGATTCACTGCCTTCGGAACCCCGTGCCAGAATCCATAGATTACCCAGTCTTGGTAACGTTTCAATGCTTCCAATTTTGCTGGTATGTTAGGATCCCATTTGGGATCGTTGGGGGGGAAAATATCCTTAAGATCTTCCCCTGGAAACTGGTCAGAGGTTTTCAGTATCTCAGTTGCAGCTCGAGCAGCTCTTTTTACCATCTCCTTCTCTGTTTGGTCTAATAAAGTAATCCATCATAACTTCTAGGTCATACCAGTCGGGGTTTTGTGTTTTGATTGCTCTCTGGACATAATTTGCTACTCTGTCTGTGTTATCTCTATATGCCCCCACAGAAGCTTTCCATTGTTGTAACTCAAACAGTGAGAAAGGAACTTTTATTAATATTGGGCCCTGATTGGTTATAGCCTGTCTTAAGGGGGCTTCTAACGGCGGCTTATCCTTTGTTCTTGTGCTACTAGCTGTCGGATCTGGGTCTGCTAGAGGGTCCTGTGTCAGTCAGGGCGGAGGCCCCTCCTGCCGGCCCCGCCCCTGCCCCTCCAGCCGTTCTGGGATCTGCAGCCGCTCCCGCCGTGCCTCCTGGGGGTCCCCCCCGCCGCCGCAGGGATCGGCCCCGGCCCCACTGCTCCCGCCGTGCCTGCTCCCGCCATGCCCGTTGCCATAGCAGCCGCTCCTCCGAAAGCCCCGGTCCCCGCCGTTCCCGCCGCGCCAGGGCCGGCTCCCGCCGTTCCTGCAGAGCCGGCCGCCCCAGCCCCCCTCGACGCCGCCGCGCTGGATGGTCGCCCAGCGGCCCCCGCCTGCCCAGACCCCGCCTGTCCGGCAGGACCTGGTCCAGGGGCCGATGCACCTGCAGCCCCGGCCCCCCCCCGCCACGGCAGCGGCAGGCCCAGCCCCGGGGGCCCTCAGGCTATTTATTCTCCCATTGGGCGATATTAACAATTCCAAGTCGTCATCCCCAGTGTTCTTAAAATAAATTTGTGGGAGGGGATCAGTCTTAACTCGACCTTTTCTCTTCCCTTTCTCTAAAGCCATTTCTGAAACCTCTGCCTCTACTGAGCCTGTTTTTCTTCCCCCCCCCATTGTTCAGGGTGAGTTAATAGAAACATAAACAACTCTGCATAACGTATTTCTTCCCATCTCTGCTCGTTATGAAGAAGAAAATAAATTGCAACACTGTATCCAATTCAAAAGGACCAAATTTCGGCCAAGCTACTCCTCTCACTTGTCCAAATAGAGGTCAGGCATCCACAGACAATCTACATAGTTCTTTCTTTCTTAAAGGTGTCTCAGAACCAATTAAACTAGTCCAATGTTGCAAAACCAAACCCAAAGGAGACCCTTTAGGGACTTTAATCTTTGAGTGCATACAACCCATAACAACAAAACACAGACAAGAGACGCCAGGATTAAAACTCACAGCTACTCAAGCACTGTGCAAAGTCCTTACCCCCAGAGCCACAACAAAGCTGAGGTCTGAATGCAGTATTTCTATAGAGGAGCATCCTCCTCTCCCTCTCTCTCGGCCCCCCGGCTGAAACGAATCTGCCGAATTCTCTCTGACCTGCTTTTACCTTTCAGACAGTCCAACTGTCCGTCCCAGCCCCCCTGGCCGGGAAATTGGGAAAGGTGACTTTCGTGAATTTTGGGCCCGAGTCAAAGCCTTTTCCCTACCGTGTTCCCCTAACAATCCCCTTTGCAGCTGCTAACAAAGAAGGTACCTTTTCTTACCTCACCTCTGTATGGGGTTCTGAGGAGCTGGCTTCTCAGATTGGTGAGGGAATTCTCCAAAATAAAATGCTGACTGTAGGATGAAATTTTCGATCTGAAGAAGCTCAGGTCCACGCTTTTCCCCATTCGGGCCAACAGCTGATGCCTAAAGGAGTTGAGGAAAAAAAACTCCATGGCAATTTAATTAGAGGTAAGATAAGAAAAGGATTTAATCGTGCCTCTCAGGCATAGGGGTTACAAGACGCGCGCTCATTCTGTCTCAGATGTTACAATTTTATAATATTGTCCAACCAATCCCAGGTTTTTCCACTCTCTGGTTTTTGCCCCGATCCGTCCCGATCCACCCCGATCTGCCCCGATCCGCCCCTTAGGAATTGGGGCTAGGGTCTTTTTGAGACCACCTACATCACTTCATTTTCCTCAGAGCACAAAGGTGTGCTCTCCTTGGCATTCCCATTTAGGGATGGCCAGGGGAGGCATTACTGGTCTTTTGACTCTTGTACTATGAGTTCACCCTTTTTCTATTGTCCTTACTGCTGTCTCGGTAGTTAATATTACCTGGTAAGGTCCTTCCCACTCTGGTTTTAGTTTGAGGCAATAGTCTCCATTGCCTTAGATCTTCTAGTCTTTTTGTTATCACTGTAATATATTCTTTGAGGTGCTTATCACCCACTTCTAGAGTAGAGGCCTTACTACTATCTTTATAACACGTGGGATAATGTAGCCCAAATAACATTTCGTATGGAGATAAATTCAAATCTCTTCTGGGAGTTGTTCTGATTCGGAAAAGGGCCAGAGACAAGCTTTTGGTCCAGGGGACTCCTGTTTCCAATGTTAATTTAGTGATTGCTTGCTTCAAGGTCTGATTCATACGTTCCACCCTTCCTGAACTCTGTGGATGCCATGGAGTGTGATGTTGCCAATTTATTTGTAAGGCTTCGCATATCAGTCTTAAGACCTTTGAGGTGAAATGTGGTTCTTTAGTTGCACTGTGTGCAGTAGCTCTTAGGACTGGGAATGCCTCCACCCAGTGAGTTAGATGATCTATGGCTATAAGCAGATATTTCCATCTTTGCACTAGAGGTAATTCTGTGAAATCTACTTGAATCTTTTGGAAAGGTCGGCTGCTGTTGACGGAAAGGAATGCACTCCGATAGCAGGCAAAGGTACACGGCAACTTTATTTACATTAAGCTTAGATTTATATTCTTTTTCTCTGTCCACGTGCAAGCATATTATATTTCATTGGTCAGATACTTCTGTTCACGCACCTAAACTCGTCTTTTGATAGGTGGTCGACAGTTCTTCGCGTGCTGGCAAATCTCAAAAACAGCACCTGTTATTTACAGCAGTTTTGCTCCTTTTCTACTTTCCCATCCTAGATTGTTTACATTCTTTACCACTTCAGAGCTGCAACTGCTCAAATTCACGGCCTACCATCCAGTCATTTCCCACAATTCCCCCTTTTAGTTTTTAAATTGAAAAACAAGGCTTGGGAGAAAGTCTGACCAATCACTCGTTGAACACAAGATATCAAACAGGGGACACATAATAAAATACACAAAACTTCAAATAATGTTACAATGACTATCTTTTCAAATTTTGCACTAACATAAAAAATATTTAACCTATCAAGAAAGATTATCAAACATTTGTTAGATATAGAAAGGTACACAAGAAACAAATGCAAAAGAAAGAATTTCAAACAGTGTCAAACCAAATAACCATGGATCAATACAAAACATGTTTAGTTAGCTTAAACAAATTACTTAAATTCTTTATCAGAAATTAACTTTATTTCAGTTATTGTTTCAACACTTTACCAGAACTGACCTATAAACAAGTGGCCTTGAACCAAACTTAACTCGATGACCTCAGGGCCTGCGCTCCCCAATCTCTGTCCAAAGGTGTTTCTAATATGGGGCCTGTTCCTGAGAGCCTCTACTCGATCCAGAAACACCTCCGCAAATGGAACTCCACCCAACCCAGGGCCATGTGTTCCCTCCTTTCACTTCACGGGTGTCTGTGCACTTGCGAGCAAAACCAAAACATACACACATACAAACTCTCACAGTGACCACTGTCAAACACACCTTCACACAGACATACCTCCGAGTTCCATATCACTGTGCTCCATGAACCAAGGAATTATCATTCTTGTGTTTTGCCATCAGATGAGTAAGATCTAATTATGTATTTCTGTTTTACGAAAATATAACTTGTAAAACACAAACATATTTCTATTTCACGTTCAATTCAAAACCCAAATACATACAAACATTCTTATAGTTTAAAGATAAATATATACTCCTTCTATTTTTAAAGTAAAACAGACACTTCCCCATGCTAATAGGTTTTTGGACTTCAAAGAGAACCCGTTAGTCACTACAAAATATTTCAAAAACTCTACTTCTCCACCACGGATATGCATGCATCTTAAAACAATTTTGGCTATTTAGATAAACAACTTCAAAAAACAGTTAGTAAGACCGTCTCATGAACCTGTGTTTCCTTACTCCCCCCTTTTTTTCTTTTTTCACAATTGGAGGTTGGGGGTGAGGAAAAAAGGATTGTTGTTAACTTTTGAGCTTAGTGTTCCACGTAAGGACAACTTTCTTCTACTGTTCTTTAAGTACGAGTTATTTGCTTTTTATATAAGTTGTTTGTGATATCTACCTGGGTAGATGTGGTCAGTATCACTCAGCTACAGGTTTTCAGCCTCTCCCTCATCATGTAAGTGGTACTTCTTCTGCGCTCGCGTGTTGTATTTCAAGAGTCTTTCTTAACATCATCTTCTTTTTCACTGTTTCTGTCAAATGTTTTCAGAGGGTTGTTAACTAATAGCAAAATACCAATTAATCTCAAGTTATACAAGATGATTGTGTCAGGGACGAAGTTCCCGTCTATCAGTGCCTGTATCATCTAATTAGGCACAAATACATTCTACCACATGGTCTGTGGTTGGACTATGCCATTGTTGAATAGCTTAAGCAGCATATTGATGAAAAACAATGAAAAAAATATAAAATATCCACAACAAAGGACTAATAGTAAAAGCGTAGACAATACTATCTTTGTAATTTCTTTGCAGTCAGCATACAGGGGGTCAACATCCTACTTTTGAACATAGACTTAGTCTCCAAGTTGGAACAGATGAATAGGAGTGCTCAACCTCATGGGTCCGGTGTACAGGATGAATCTGTGGAATTTCTGCAAAGCAGAGCCTAAACAATAAATGGCTGCAGAGAATCATGTAGAACAAAGCAGGTAGTACAATCGAACAGGCATCAGACGCTGTCACTGCTTGTGTTAGATGCTCAAAGCTTGTGTGTTGTGAAGAACTCAAGAGCATTAAGAGCATGAAGAAAAATATCCAGGACATGATCAAAATTCACTCAACTAAGGCATTCAGTAAAGCAACGCATAAGTTAGACAAAGCATTCAAACAACTTAAAAAAACCATCATGATATGAAGTTAGCAATCTATTAAAAGATTTCAGGCATGATGCGAGCTAGGGCCTATGGGGGGACTAGCCACTTTCTTTGCTTTTCAACACAGGGCCCTTCTTCTGTGAGGCTCAGCACTTCATGCATTGTTATTTATAATCTTGTGTGGACTCGTAAACTAAGAGGTTTCCTTCATATGCTGCAGTAGTTAGGAGAGAGAGATATTCAAAACAATCCTTGCCATTTGCTATAAAACCACTGGGACAAAACATATATAAACAACACCAATCTTCATGAAAGACAATAAAAACGTAATATCAATAACTATAGTATTGTCTGGTAACCTGACAGCACTATTCAAACTATACAAGCAATCCACCCCCCCAAAGCCCCTCCAGTCTGGATATGATACAGAATTCTGAGCCTGCTTTCAAATTCCAGCCAAATTCACAACACAATTTCAATCACATTACAACTTTCTACACTGGAGAAAAACCCAAGTCTTGATTCCAACTCTGACCCTCGCTTGCCAGCAATACAACACCACACACAAAAAGAACAAGTGAAAACACCCTGTTGGTGACAGAGACCCTCCCAACTCTGAGATCCACCAGGGCAAGAGGCCTGCTATACAAGAAAGAAAAAACCAATGCATTTTGTTCTTTAAGATGCATGGTCTGCATTGAATGGTTAATGCATGGCTGTAGTTATTGTTCTGATTAATACAAAGATGACAAAAGCAATTAGAACAGTTTCTCTAACTTACTGTATTCTGCATCATCTTCTCAGTCTCGGGCTAGGCTCACTGGAACCACAGACCGGCTCCTCCCATTCACGTCAATCACCAATGACAGATTGAGAATGAATATTTTTTGATTTGTGATATAACCAAACGAACAAGGATTACTTGAAGGCATATTAAAGGTATTGTTAGTCATACTAATTACAACATCAGGTGCATCTCAGGTCTTTTCAATACAGACCATACATTTCTTGCACTTGGGATCAAATTAAAGATTTTGTTTTGTCCTCTCTCTTTTTCCAAAACTACAATCAATACTATTGTGAGAAAAATCTCATTTATTGAATTTAGAAAGACGGCAAAAGTTTGCAAAACAAAAGGAATAAAACGAAAAGGAAAAATTACAACACGTGTTGGGTGTCCTAGGCACGCAGGATTCCCAGGAACACACCCTTCAATTCAAAAGTCCCGCCTTTTAAACATTCTTAAGGTTCAACCCCGTTTACGTCATAGAAGAGGCGTTCCCCTCTTTCTGGTTGGCTGTGTCGTGCTGGGAGGTGGAGTGTCCAGCAGCATGGCAGCTTCCAGGACCAGCCATGTGGTATAAGGGGTTTCCTTACCAATATTCATTTACAGTTCCCTATTCCCGTTCGCATGTTTCCCTGACACCGGTTCCAGGCTGAATCCGGCGTCTTACAGC
>NW_020925334.1:183846-195453 GCF_003984885.1 Neopelma chrysocephalum | reverse complement strand
GGTTCCTAGGCAACAAACTATCTCTATTGTGAGAGCTACTAACACCTTATCTCTTTCTCTGCTAAGGCAAAGGCGAAGTTTTGCAAGAGGGTTTTTTATCCTTTTTGTCAAAACCCTGCTTTATTCCTTTTTTCTTTATTTTTTTTTCTTTATTTTTTTTTCACTGCAGCTTCTCCTGCCATTCTTACTCACTCTCTTCCCCCCGGCCCAGCCCTGGCGCGCGGCCCCAGCCTGACTCAGGCAGCAGTTTGAATAATCCTAAAGTGAATTTCCACACTCTTATGCTCACCCGAGACACTCCAACGGGAAGAGACCCTTCCGGACTCCCATCCCTGGGCTTCAACAGCCACCAACAAACCCATGGTCGCTTCTCCACACACACACAACCCTCAACACACACACACACTATGACGGTACCGTTAGCAATACTGTGAGCTCACAACGACATTGGACACACAATGCAATTAACACGAGAGTTAACAGAGATACGGGAAGGCAGTTCTCTAGCCTGCCTCTCCTGTCAACGAGAAGTGGCACTCTTTCGGGGTTGCTCTGTTTCTGTTTCCCTTTGGGGCTGCTCCGTTCCTGGTGTTTTCTTGCACTGCTGCCGGGCTGTCCTCTCACCGACTCCCGGGCACTCCTACCCTACCCGTGCGGCGCTGCCTAGGTCTGCTCCACCACACCGTTAGGATTCTCCAGCAGCCGTAGTGGCTCTCTGGTGTTTGCACCACAACTCTGCGCGGGGGGGCAGCGGTCACTATTTGAACTCGCACTGTTCGATCGATGTACTGTACTCTGGGCAGCAATGTGCTACCCCTTCCAGAAGGGCAACTGCATGGCCAAAAAGTCTCGTATCAGCAGCAAGGAGGGGTGGCCTTTCTCTTTTTACTGTCTCTGAGGGTGATTTGCTAGGTTTTTCTTTATTTTCTGTCTTGAAGGGTGGTGATTTTTTAGAAGCATGATCTTTTAAAGTTTTAAAGACAGTTCGCCACAGTTTCAGGATGCTGGCAGCCTGCTTAAGAGACTCAGTGGTTGCATTAAAAAGCACTCTCCCTGCAGAGTCCCAAATGTCAGTACCAAATGCTGACTGAGCATCTACCCCATTTCTTTTGCACCAACTATATAAGGTGCAGAGTGCACATTTCTGATATCGCACACCGTGCTTCTCTAGTATCTCTGTTAGCACTATGCCAACAGATTCTTCCTCCACGGATATCTGTACTTCCATTATTTATTCCCCAATGGCTCACCTTCTTTCCAGGTGTCTGTAAGTCTTGACTTACTTTTCAGCTCTAAGGTCCGCCGCTCGGCTCTAAGGTCTGCCGCCAAATGCTACATTGGGGTTCCGTCGTCACTGCTCTGAGGTCCGCAGTCACCGCTCTCAGGTCCGCGGCGAGAAATCCCCTCGCTACCGCTCTAAGGTCCGCAGCAAATCTTCTGCAATAAATCTTCTCTATCACCGCTCTAAGATCCGCGGTCTTATGCAAGGAATTCTCCTTGCAGTAAATCTTCTGTGCAATAAATTGCGCCGAGGTTCACCAATTGTCGACAGAAAGGAATGCACTCCGATAGCAGGCAAAGGCACACGGCAACTTTATTTACATTAAGCTTAGATTTATATTCTTTTTCTCTGTCCACACGCAAGCATATTATATTTCATTGGTCAGGTACTTCTGTTCATGCGCCTAAACTTGTCTTTTGATAGGTGGTCGACAGTTCTTCGCATGCTGGCAAATCTCAAAAACAGCACCTGTTATTTACAACAGTTTTGCTCCTTTTCTACTTTCCCATCCTAGATTGTTTACATTCTTTACCACTTCAGAGCTGCAACTGCTCAAATTCACGGCCTACCATCCAGTCATTTCCCACAGGTTGGCAAGTTCTCATCCCCCCAGGGGGACGGGGCCTTTGTGTTTTTTTAATTAACTTTTTGACGAACCAAACATTGATCTGTTATTTGTTTTGTGATGGTATATATTCCTAAATAGCTGTAAGTCCTTAGGAATGTCTCTGCTAGAGCCTGGGCTCCCCAATGAGTGCTGCTATGCAACTCTTTTAATAGTTCTTGTGCAATTGCTCCAGACAATATTTGTCTCAAATTCCTCCCCTGAGATGTCATCATATCCCTTTCATACCAGATTTTTCCAAAGACATGCACTACTCCCCAGGCATACCTTGAGTCAGTATAGATGGTCTCTATTTCTTCCCCCACTGTCTGTAATGTACTAATCACAGCTTATACTTCAAACTGAAGTTTATTCTTTGACACTCTCAGTCCCTGCACTCCCAGAAAATTTAACAACTGCACTGTCTCTTTTTCCACTTCTGTTTGGGTTTCTCCAGCTACCAGTAGATCTACTGCAGGATGGTAATTCCGTTGTTTGGACTAAATTTCATCATTATGCCCTCTAGGGGTTGTCCAAAAGATTAGGTGTTTTGAAGAACCCTTGTGGGAGCACTGTCCACCTTAATTGTTGTTTTCTCCCGGTGTCTGGGTCCTCCTACTCAAATGCAAAAATATCTCGAGACCCCTCATTTAATGGGCAGGCCCAGAATGTGTCTTTTAGATCTATTACTGAAAACCATTCACATTCTGGAGGTATCTTACTCATTATAGTGTACAGGTTGGGAACAACCAGGTGTCATGTCCGAACTATCTTATTGGTTTCACAAAGGTCTTGGATTAATCGGTACATCCCATCGCTTTTCTTTACTGGTAGGATGGGAGTGTTATATGGGGACATGCACAATTCTAACAGCCTATCCTGAATTAATTTCTTTATAATCTGGGATAATCCCTTTCTCCCTTCTAGGGAGATGGAGTACTGCCCAATCTGAACAGGAGCTTTTGTATATAGTTTTACCAAAAAAGGTTCTATTTTTAGTCTTCCCCTATTCCCATCTTCAGCCCATACCTGCGGATTTATATCTAAACCCTCACTTAATACAAAAAGTTTAAGTTCTTTTCCCTGAGGTATCAGTCCTATCCCCAATGATCCCATTAAATCTCTTCCCAACAAATTTGTCCCAGTCTGGGGTACTATTAATAAATCCCTTTTCAATGTCTTCCCGTTCCCTTGTATCAATACTGAGGGTGCCACAAAAACTTCAGATTTTTCCCCCTTAGCTCCCACTGCAACAACTCTTTGATCAGATACTTCTATTCTCAAGGGGGGCTGAGCTACGCAGGTCTGTTGAGCTCCTGAATCCACCAGAAAGGTGGCATCTTCCCTCCCTGGGGTCCTAATTTCAAACTCACCAAGGGCTCCCCCTCTGCCTCTACCCCCAGGAGGTAGAACCCCCAACACCCGCAGTCCGAGCACTCCTTCAGTTGGAAGACTCAGATATCTTTCTGTCGCCTCTGGCATTCTCTCTTGAAATGTCCTTTCTGCCCACAATAATAGCACTTTCCCTTCCCCTCTTGTACAGGCAGGCGAGCCAGATTCATTCCTAACTTCTGCGACACTCAAGGAGGTCCCCTGAAAGTTTGAACTTCTTGTCCCTTGCTGCCTCCATGATTACCATACCTCTTTTGTGATGTCTCTGCACATCCCTGCCCTGTAACCTGTCTATCCCCTTGTTTGTTCACCTCTTTAACTGTAGCTACCATCAGCTGGGTCTTTTGTCTCTGTCTCTCCTCATGTCTCTGAACATATACTTTCTGCACTTCCTTTAACAATTCATTCAGATCTTTTTCACTCCAGTCCTCTAATTTGTCTTACTTTTTCCTGATATCTATCCACGAATGAGTCACAAAGTTAGCCTTCAACAACTGTTGCCCTGTTGGAGTATCTAACTGAACTCCAGAATATTGTTGTATATCTTTTTTCAGTCTCTCCAACCATTCAGTCGGTGACTCATCCTTCCCCTGCCTCCTGCTAAAAGCCTTGGCCATATTCTGCACCTGAGGTGCTGTTTCCCGAACTCCCCCCACAATACAATTCAAATAATCCGTGATATTCTGTCTTCCCTCCTCTGTGTTCCAATTCCAATTTGGACAAGCCACAGGCATCCCCTGCTCTCCATTCTGACCGCGCACCCTCCCCAGGGATGTTCCTGGTCCCAAACACAGACTCCCGTTGCCCCAATCACCTCCCTCTCCTCCACAGAAAACAATATTCCCGTTATAGATTGCATTTCATTTCACATGTATACATTAGGTCCCAAAATTGGTCAAACTGCTCCACCAGACTTAATGGATCCTCCAGCAGCCTCCCCATCCCCTTCCCAAATTCCCGTACCTCAGCACTCGTCAGAGGGACACCCACACAGCCCATACCTCCCTGTGCCCCCTGCATTGGGACTCCTCCAAGGGGATACAGTTCCTGGGTGCCTCCAAACCCTGTCTCTTCCTGGCTCTACCCCATGTCTGGGGAGGACCCGGAGAAGGTGCTGAGTCCAAATTTTTCACCTCATTCTCCCCGGGATTATACGGGGGAGGATTTGGGATCATATTACTTGAAAGATTTTCTAAAGGATCCCACTCAGGACCTTTCTTCTCTTTCTGGTCACTTTGGTCACTACTTTGATCACTACTGACTGTATGGACCGGGAAAAGCCCAACAGACCCTACCCAGCAAGTAGCATATTCACTTTCCTCCATATTCCACGGTCCCTTCCTATTCACATAAACGTTCAATGCTTGACAAATCCAATCTTCAAATGAACCAAATTGGGGCCAATAAACATTGTTTGATCTTATAGGACTTTTAGTCCACTCATACATACAGTATTGGATCATAACTGCCTTATCCTTACCCCGAGTCTCCCCCGACTCGTCCCACATATCCATCATTCTACCCAATGGGGCTATCTTGGGGAATGCCAAGGGTCTTTCCTGACCCTTTCTTCCCTGGGGACCTTTTACTTTTCCTGTCCCCCATCCTGAGGAGTGAACACACACGCTCCGGGATATGGTCCTTCCTTGGCACACACACTCTCTACACCTTTGCATCTCCTCTTCTATCAGAGTCACCTGAAAGCCTTTTTCCTAAGCTGAAACCACCCAAAAGCCTTCTATCTTAAGCTGGACCCACTTAAAAACCTTCTTTCTCAAACCAGAACCACCCACAGTCCTCCACGCCAAGGAGTACCTCACTCTTGTTCCACAATGACTGCTTGGTCCCTTCACCGGTCAGTCCCCTTGCGGGGATTTGGAACTGCGTCTAGAAGGACTCCTCACTTGCTTCACACCTTTTGGTGCATCTCAGCCACACACACGCACACTCCTCTGACCCAACCGCCTGGGAATACTTTAAGGATAGCCCTTCTCTTTTCTTACTGGGTCCCGTGCACAAGGTTTGACCGTTGCCACGGATTGATATTTATACCGGTCCGGTTTCTTTTCCCCCCCTTCTTTGTTTCACACCGTTCGTCCTAGGGTCCTCAGTCGCTGCCGTCCCAGGAGAGGGCCCAGGTCTCTGGACCGCTGAAATCGGTGGGGTACGCCTTCCAGGTTCACTGATCCCTCAACCGGACTGGTGGACGTTGGATCCCGGAAGAGCACCCAAATTGTGAGAAATATCTCTAATTAAAATTTTGGAGATGGTCAAATGAAGTGAAACAAAGAACTTTATGAATAGCGCACTGGGTGCACCGAACTCATGACCAGGTCCGAGCACACCCCGAATGGGAGGGACGAACCCTTTTAAGACTCTTTGATTTACATAACCACTCCCTCGCTCCTCCCATGCCAAGCCTCGCTCTTTTCTTCCTTAAAAGGTGATATAGTCTTCTTCTTGCAGTCCATTGGTTGTTTTAACCAACCTATCAAGTTGTTTCCCTGCCCCCGGTCGCATGGTCCCTTGGCAGTGAGCACAGGCGTCTTACTGCCTTACATACTTTCGGGCCCGCCTTCACACCGTAACTGTAAGTAACAGTAAGTAACTGTAAGCAACCCTGTAAGCAGAACAGTAAGCAGCAATAGGTAACTGTAAGCAGAACGATAAGCAGCAATAGGTAACTGTAAGCAGAACAGTAAGCAGCCCACCAGTCCTCGGCCACAAAATGGCTCCCCAACTCCCCAAATAAATTGACCTCCAGGTATCTCGGCACAAGGCAACCATGAAAACCCCTGCTTGTAATAAAACCGTCTTATTAATTTCCTACACTATGACACAGGATTTCTGTTTTAACAGACTGAAGGATATAGTAAATGAGCATAATGCATACACACAAAGCAGTTGAATTAAAATTTCACAAGCAGCCTCATTCCTGTCATTTCCTAATTCTGAATACTTGGGTTTACATTTGAATTCTATTGACATAGTTTGTCATAGTCTAAGACTTATGTAAAATGGTTCAGGTTTTCTTTCTAACAAATCAGTGAAATAGAGAAATCACATTGGGATGTTATCTTTCTCCTCCATCTCTCTTCCCCTTTTCTTCTGTGTTTTATTATTTCTTTTGTCTTTTCAGTGTATTTTTACACTCTTGATCCTCCTCATCTAATGACCTTAACAAGCTCTGTACTAGCCCTGTGTAAGTACCCACTGTCTTGTCCAACCAGCAGCCAGGACACTGCCTTCATATTGCTTTCAAACAGTCCAAAGAAAAAACCATTTCCCCTCTCTTCCTGATGGGACCATCATGTTACCTCATCCTGTCCTTTCAGCTACTCTGCATTGTCTTCTGTTGGTCAGGCTCACAACTCTTGGGCTGGGTAGAGCAGACAACGCAGCCTTCAGTGCAGTCCCGCACAACCTCCCCTTCTTCTGGTCACAGCCTCCTGGTAGGCCAGAAAGGAACAAGGCACTGCTATTCAGAGACTGCACAGTGTCCCGGAGTTGAGTGCCTTTTCCTGGACCTGCATACAACTAGACATTTGGACCCTTAAGTTTTTTTGTCCATGTATCTATCTCAGACAGAAGTGCTCAAAACACAGGAACACCCCAAAAATCACACCATGTGTCTAAGAGCATTGTCTAAACACTTTTTGAACTCTGACAGGCTTGGTGCCATGACTGCTTCCTTGGGGAGTCTGTTCCAGTGTCCAACCACACTCTGGGTGAAGAACCTTTTCCAAATATCCAATCTAAACCTCCCCTGACACAGCTTCACGCCATTCCCTTGGGTCCCTTCGCTGGTCACCAGAGACAAGAGATCAGCGCTTGCTCCTCTGCGTCCCCTCGTGAGGCAGTAGTAGACTGCAATGAGGTCTCCCCCTCAAGTGACCTCAGCTGTTTTTCATACAACTTCCCCTCTAGACCCTGCACCATCTTTGTAGCCCTGCTTTGGATGCTCTCTAATAGCTTTATATCCTTCCTATATTGTGGTAAGAAAAACTGCACACAGTACCTGACGTGAGGCCGCATCAGCACAGAGTAGAGTGGGACAAGCACTTCCCTCGACCGGCTGGTGATGCTGTGCTTGATGCTCTCCAGGACCTGGTTGGCCCTTTTGGCTGCCAGGGCACACTGCTGACTCATATTCAACTTGCCATCAACCCAAACCCATAGATCTCTTTCCGCAGGTCTGCTCTCCAGCCTCTTGTCCCACAATTAATACATATAACCAGGATTACCCCATCCCAGGAGCAGAATATGGCACTTGCTCTTGATAAATTTCATATGATTGGTGACTGTCCAGCTCTCTAGTCTATCTAGATTGCTCTGTAGGGCCTCTCTACCATCAAGGAAGTCCACAACTCCTCCTAATTTAGCATCATTGGCAAACTCAATATACATTTGACTCCTGCATCCAAGTAGTTTATGAAAACGTTAAAGAGCACTGGTCCTAAAACAGAGCCCTGCGGAACCCCACTAGTGACCGGTCACTAGCGTGATGTAACCCCATTTACTATAACCCTTTGTGCCCAACCCGTGAGCCAGTTGCTCACCCATTGCATGTTGTTTTTATCCAGCTATGTGCTGGACATTTTGTCCAGAAGGACACTGTGAGAGACAGTATCAAAAAATTTACTAAAATCCAAAAAGATTACATCAACTGACTTCCCTTGATCAACTAGGTGGGTAACCTTGTTGTAAAAGGAAATTAAGTTTGTCAAGCAGGACTTTCCCCTTGTGAACCTGTGCTGGCTTGACAAATGACTGAATTGTCTTTCAGTTGTTTTTCAATACCTCCCAGAAAATCTTCTCCATAATTTTGCCAGTCAATGAAGTGAGACTGACAGGCCTGTAGTTACCAGGGTCATCCCTTTTTCCCTTTTTGAAAAGTGGGACAACATTTGCCAGCTTCCAGTCAACTGGGACCTCTCCAGATTCCCAAGATGGTTGAAAAACCATTGAGAAAGGTCTCATGATGATGTCAGCCAGCTCTGACTACCCTGGGGTAAATCCCATCAGGTCCCATAGACTTATAGGGAGAGATCCAGCTGGAGCAGCAAATCCCACACAAGTTCAGAGTTGGCTGGAAGTTCATCATTCTCGCAGTCATAGTCCTCCAGCTCAGGGTTCTGAGGATGCCAGAACCCATCATTGGTGTTGAAGACTGAGGCGAAGACAGCATTAAACACCTCTGCTTTGTCTGTGTCCCTAATTGTGAGGTGACCATCCTCATCAATTAATGGGCCAGTGTTATTTCTGGTCTGCCTTTTGCTATTAACATATTTTAAAAAGCCCTTTTTATTGTCCCCCAGAGTACTGATCAGCTTCAACTCTAATTGAGCTTTGGCTGCATGAATTTGCTCTCTGCAGTGGTGAACAGCATCTCTGTAGTCCTCCCATGTCACCTGACAATACACTTTCTTTTTTTACCTTAGCTCCAGAAGAAGATCTCTGCTCAGCCAAGCCAGCCTTCTGCCTCACTTGCTTGACTTCCAACATTTTGGAATTGCCTGTTCCTGTGCCCTTAGGAGGTGATGTTTGAAAAGTGACCAGCACTGATGGACCCCAGCACCTTCAAAAGCATTTTCCCAAGGGACCTGACTGACTAGTTCCCTGAGCAACCTGAAGTCTGCTCTCCTCATGTCCAGGGTTGAAGGTTTGCTGGCACTTGTCCTTCTGTCAGAGATTTTAAACTCGACTGCTTTGTGGTCACTCTGGCCAAGACGGCCGCCAATTGTCACTTCACCTACGAGACCCTCTCTGTTAACAAGCTACAAATCAAGGAGAGCACCTTTCCTAGTTGGCCTGCACCAAGAAGTTATTGTCCCAGTGTTTTAGGAATCTTCTGGACCTGTTTGTACCAGTTATATGGTATTCCCAGTTAACATCTGGCAAGTTGAAGTCCCCCATAAGGACAAGGGTGGTTGACTTAGAGGTATCCCTTAGTTCTTTAAAGAATAATTCATTGGTGTCATCATCCTGGATGGGTAGTTGTGGTGGGTTGACCTTGGCTGGATGCCAGGTGCCCACCAAGCTTCTCTATTAGTCCCCCTTCTCAGCTGGACAGGGGAGAGAAAATAAGATGGAAAACAACTCGTAGGTTGAGATAAGGCAGTTTACTAAAGCAGAACCAAAAGTTTGCATATGAACAAACAAAGAGGGAAAAAAACCCTTTAATTCTCTACTTCCCATCAGCAAGCAATATTCAACCACTTCCTGGGAAGCAGGGCTTCAGCATGTGTAGCTGTTGCTCTGGAAGGCAAACACTGTAAACAACGAATGCCCCCCCTTCCTCCCCCTTTCTCTTAGCTTTTATATCTGAGCTGACGTCATATGGTATGGGATATCCCTTTGGTTTGCGGGACGGCCCGGGGTCTCTGCCCCCCCGCCGGAAGCACGTGGGACGGCCCGGGGCCGTCCCCCTGCCGGAACTGCGCGGTGCGGGGTTGCCCCCGGGCCCGCGCGGGGTTACCCCCACCCTAGGCAAGGGAAAGGAGATGGGGAGCCTCGCCGGCATTGAATCCGAAAATTCGGGTATAAAAAACTGCTCAGAGAGCTTTGATCTTTTGAGCAGCAAAGGTATTTATTAGCAGCGCTGGGAGCAAACCAGGTATTGCTGGAAAAACTTGCTCAAAGGCTTCACACAAAATCAGCAGTTTTTATACAATTTCCAAATGTGATTAAATGCATATTCAAGTGATTATAACACCTATTAATACATATTGATAACAGGCAGAGTATAGGCGGAGCTCAGGCAGAGCTTGGGGCGGCACTTCTCTTGACCCCCAATTTTAGGGGTACATCCTGTCTTCATCCCATGGGGAGGGGGCTTATTCTCATCTTCCTCAATGTGACCCTTCTTCCTTTCCATTGTTCTTGACCCGCTCGCTCAAGCTTGGAGAAAGCCCTGGCTCCTGACCTATTTCTCCTGTTCAAATGTCTGCTTCATCTTACTGCGTCCTAATTTATTGCCTCTAGGCCTATTACATGTACCTCTAACATTCTGTTAAGCTTTGGTCCAGTAAGTAGAACAGAACAAACACAGATCGTTTTGGATGTTAGTAACTTGTTAGCAGGTCCAAGTTTCTTAGTTAACTCTTTGGACCTACCCTCCTGTTTCAGTCCCCCCCCTTTTACTTATAACTTACGAATTCCTTCTTCAAGTTCCAATGGGTTTTGATAGGTATGCATCACTGCCCACACTATCTGTATCCTTTTAAGTGCAGTACTTACTTTGTACCATAGCCAAATATTGAAGATTATCAGCAGTATCGTGCTGGCTACGACAACTATCACTGGATGTATTAAGTAGTGAAACACTTGTGATGCTGTAGGGGAGTATCCCATAAAGATGTCCCACCAGTGGTGTTCTCCCACCTTTTCCACTTTGGTTAAAACAGTTTTTATGTTTTCTGTGTCATGTTCCACTTGCCAGAGCATTCGCCAAGTTGTTCTGTTCACTTCCTGGACCAGTTTTTCTATGTCAGGATGTCTAAGCATTGCTTTGAAAAGACTAATGTTCATTCCTATCTGTAATTTTGGCACATCATGATAAATCATATAATCAGCTTCAATCAGTTGTCTAGTAGTCACTGGAACAATATAATCAAAGTCACAGCCTGTGATTCGAGTAAAATTACATATGCAAAAATTGGTACCATTCGCAACTTCATGACAAGCATCTACGGTAAAATTAGCACAAAAGGTCCTAACACATGCACACCCATTTCCTACGTAATAGACTTGTGATTGGACTTTAGCATGGGGAAGCATCTCAAAGGTACACACACTATTCTCAGTATCTAAGCATAAATCTTCATTTTCTACTACAGCATTTTCACAGATATATCCTAATTGTCCCCTAGGAGTACAAGCCTCGGTACTAACTGACTGACACTTTTTCTTGGTGTGATCATAACTTGCCCAAACATTATGGTCAATGGGTCTGACAATTACGTTTTGGTGTATGGCTCCTAATGTCAAAATAGGAAAGATGGTTTTTTTCTTTGGCTGCACTGATAGTGAGTACATAAGCTTCAATTTGTTCATATTGAGGATTGTAAGTGAAATTCACTAACTGCCACCATGCTTGGTAATTTTTCTCAAATTGTGTAGTGGAACTGTTTCTGGCTATTATTTCTCTTACCTCTTGTGGTAATATTCCTGAGGTTCCTTCCCTTAGTATTCCTGCAGCTACAGATTGTACCCACTGTTGAGTTTGGAGACATTGTATTGCAAGCGCAAACCTTTTATGGATGACACCAGCATAGTCAATAATCTTAATGAAATCCTTTGCAGTGTGGTTAGCTACTAAGGTTAACAA
>NW_020925334.1:169728-178846 GCF_003984885.1 Neopelma chrysocephalum | reverse complement strand
TGCCTCCAACACAAAGCAAGAAAACACAAAATTAGCAAAGCAATATATCATGAACACACTGCTATGACAAGTGCTATTTTCCAAGAGTACATAATAGACGGCTTAAAACACAGACTAAAAAGCAATCAAAGGAAACTTAGGTGCTTTGTTCTTTCCCCAATATAAACACTATCAGGCCAAATACAGACAAAACCAAAACATACCAGCCCAGAGGGGATATTTCCCCAGGAAGAGCGTCCTCTCCCGTGTCCCATTATAGATGGCGTCCCACCTTTGATTTACGGGTGTCCAGAACCAGAATAACCAGAATCCAGAATAAACAAAACCAAAACCCAAATATAAATACCTTTTATCAATAGGCAGTGTTCTTGTCCAGCCCCCGCAAGAAGCCACCGAAGAAGGGAGCCCATTCAGGTAAAAAGACTTACCCAAGGGTGCCCAAGGGGGTCCCATCCTTCGAGGGATTCCGCAGCCGGGTGGAAAAGGTGTGCTGTCGCAGGTCACCAAATGAATCCAAAAATTCGGGTATAAAGAACTGCTCAGAGAGCTTTGATCTTTTGAGCAGCAAAGGTATTTATTAGCAGCGCTGGGAGCAAACCAGGTATTGCTGGAAAAACTTGCTCAAAGGCTTCACACAAAATCAGCAGTTTTTATACAATTTCCAAATGTGATTAAATGCATATTCAAGTGATTATAACACCTATTAATACATATTGATAACAGGCAGAGTATAGGCGGAGCTCAGGCAGAGCTTGGACCCCAATTTTAGGGGTACATCCTGTCTTCATCCCATGGGGAGGGGGCTTATTCTCATCTTCCTCAATGTGACCCTTCTTCCTTTCCATTGTTCTTGACCCGCTCGCTCAAGCTTGGAGAAAGCCCTGGCTCCTGGCCTATTTCTCCTATTCAAATGTCTGCTTCATCTTACTGCGTCCTAATTTATAGGCTAGGCCTATTACATGTACCTCTAACATTCTGTTAAGCTTTGGTCCAGTAAGTAGAACAGAACAAACACAGGTCGTTTTGGATGTTAGTAACTTGTTAGCAGGCCCAAGTTTCTTAGTTAACTCTTTGGGCCTACCCTCCTGTTTCAGCATGGCCTTGTGCCCTCGTCAGAGAGAAGAGGGGAGACCTCGGAGCACACAGAGATTTGCCGACCCGGTTTGGGGGAGGGGAAGGGTACCAGGTGGGCTATAGGCAGGCCGCGGAGTTCCTTCGGACTGGTGGGCGGGCAGGGGGGCAGGTGGGGCAACCCTGCATGAAATGTCACAGCTAAGTGGTGCGTGGGAAGATATGAGGTAACACGGTGGAGGGTGGACAAGGTTAGGGTGGATAATGGCTTCTTCTGGGGGGTTGGGGGTATCGGCCGGGTTAGGGTCTCGAGAAGTACTCGAGCCCGGGTGGGTATGCAGGCAAGAACAGTTTCGTTCGTTTGTTTGTTTGTGGCTTACCTGCAGCTACTGCCTAAGCTCAGTATGTTCTGGTTATATTTGTTACATCCTACAAGGGCAGTCAGGACAAAGGGTTGTTCTTGTGTATTTCCTTAGGATTGAATATAGATAGATGGCAGAAAAGCAGGAAGTGTAAGACTTGCCCTAATCGTTTTAATAGTAATGTAGCCCATGTAACCCTATATTGTTGTGAGCTATGCTGGCGATGGTACATGTCGTCGGCAGGGTCTCCCATGTCAGACAGGTCAAAACCGAAGGGTCAGTTATAATATGTCCATGGGCAGGATGTGCTCGTTAGCCTTCTGGCAGTCATCCTAGGAGAAGGACAACTCTAATCCCAAACCCGGGCAGATGGAGCTCGCTTAGCCCTGTAAGGCCATCCATCTAAGAGAAGACCACTCTAATTAAACCTACGTCCTGAGGACCTCGCTGCCACCGTCCAAGCTCACTCGGCCCTGGCAGATGAACCTTAGGATTAAAGGGTGGGTTCTCACCTAAAAAATCCATTGCACAGGTTTGAAGGCTTTACCCACATGCAAAAAGTCCTGTAGCGATGGAGGAGGGTCAAAATGGCAGATGAAAGGTGCACTGGAAGCTGCAGACCCAACCCTGCATGCAGGCAGTTCAGGATATTGGTCATTCGAGACTGACGGAGATGACAGTCTCTTGGGGCAGCACCCTGAACGACCAAGCAGCCTTTTCAAGGACAGCACTGCTTCCTCCACTCGGAGAGGGGCCTAGAAAAGGTGGCCTAAACAAAGTTCATCTCCACCTTCACCCAGTTGGTTAACCGCAGGCCAACGGGCATCTTCTTCCAATGCGGTCGCACAAAGAGCAAAAGACAAAGGCATGCACCTGCCTCCAAAGGTGTACCTAAATTAGCTCTAGCATGTTGGAACATCAGAACCATGATCGATTCTGCAGATAGCGGATGTCCTGAGCGACGTTCTGCCCTAATTGCCCATGAACTGGCTCGTCTCAACATCGACATTGCTGCTCTCAGTGAAGTTCGCCTTCATGAGGAAGGCAGCCTCAGAGAACATGGTGCCGGTTACACACTCTTTTGGTCAGGCAAGCCCAGAACCGAAAGGCATCTCAGGAGTCGGCTTCTTGATCAAAAACTCCATTGATCCTAAACTCGAAAATCTGCCGACAGGTCACTCTCATCGCATTATCTCCCTACACCTTCCACTAAACAACAAGCAACACGTTGTCGTCTTTAGCATATATGCCCCAACTCTCCAAGCCGCCCCTGCTGAAAAAGATAAATTTTACACTGACCTGCGCTGCCTTACCCAAAAGGTGCCCGCAGATGATAAGATCATTATCCTTGGTGATTTCAATGCCAGAGTAGGTAAGAATTTTGAAACCTGGAAAGGAATATTAGGCAAGCATGGCATTGGAAACTGCAACGATAATGGTCACCTTCTGCTAGAATTCTGTGCAGAGCAACAACTCACCATCACCAATACTATCTTTCAGCAGAAAAACAGTCTGAAGACAACCTGGATGCACCCCAGGTCTAAGCATTGGCACCTCATCGATTATGTCTTGGTGCGACGGAGAGATGTCCGCAATGTCCTCCATACCTGCGTGATGCCCAGCGCAGAATGCCAAACAGACCATCGGCTTGTGCGCTGTAAACTCAACTTCAATCTCAAATTCAAACCCAAAAGGGGCAGTATCCCAAGGAGAAGACTCCAAGTTAACAATCTCCAATCAGCCACAGTAAGAGAAAGATTCCAGGCAAACCTTCAAACTAAGCTCGGAAACCATTCCACAGATTCTGCAGATTCCTCTCCTGAAACAATTTGGCACCATATTAAAAGCTGCATCCTGCAATCCTCTGAAGAATCCTTAGGGTTCTCTTTCAAGAAGAACAAGGACTGGTTTGATGAAAACAGTCAAGAAATCCAGGACTTGTTGAGGAAGAAGAGAACCGTCCACCAAGCACACTTTGCACTGCCATCCTGTCACGCAAGAAAAACAGCCTTTCGTCTTGCATGCAGCAAGCTCCAACAGAAACTCCGTGACATCCAGAACAAGTGGTGGATCGATCTAGCTGTAAAAACTCAACTATGCGCAGATACAGGGGATCACAAAGGATTCTATGAGGCCCTGAAAACAGCATACAGGCCTACATACCAAGTCCAAAGCCCTCTACTCAGCGCTGATGGTCAAACGCTTCTAACAGATAAAACCTCCATTCTGAATCGATGGTCTGAAGACTTTCAAACTCTTTTCAGTACCAACCGTGTAGTCCAAGACTCAGCAATTCAGTCCATCACACAACAACCGGTGAAGTACGAATTGGATACTGCCCCCACTTTAGGAGAAACCCTCAAGGCCATACAGCAGGTGAAAATTGGCAAGGCAGCTGGGGTTGATGGAATTCCACCCGAAGTCTGGAAACATGGGGGCCTTGCACTCCATACCAAATTTCACAAGTTTGTGGTGCGCTGTTGGGAACTAGGCAAACTACCATCAGACCTTTGTGATGCAGTCATCATAACTTTGTATAAGAAGAAAGGAATTAAATCAGACTGCTCAAATTACCGTGGTATTACTCTGCTCTCCATTGATGGCAAAATCCTGGCAAGAATACTCTTGAACAGACTAATACCCGCTATAGCAGAAGAAATTCTACCTGAAAGTCAGTGTGGTTTCAGAGCCAACAGGACCACCACAGACATGGTATTTGTTCTCAGACAACTGCAAGAGAAGTGTAGGGAACAGAACAAAGGTCTCTATGTAACCTTTGTCGACCTCACCAAGGCTTTCAATACTGTGAGCAGAAAAGGTCTATGGCAGATTTTGGAACGTTTAGGATGTCCCCCCAAGTTCCTTAAAATGATCATCTCACTCCATGAGGATCAGCACGGTCAAGTCAGATATGGCAACACACTCTCTGAGCCCTTTCTAATAAAGAATGGCATGAAACAAGGCTGCGTTCTCGCTCCTACCCTATTCACAGTCTTTTTCAGCATGATGCTCCAAAGGGCCTCGACAGACCTCGATGATCAGGACAGTATCTACATCCGATATGGTACTGATGGAAGCCTATTCAACCTAAGGCGACTGAAGGCCCACACCAAGACCCTAAACCATCTTGTCCGGGAGCTGCTTTATGCTGATGACGCCGCCCTTGTTGCCCACACAGAAGCAGCCCTGCAGCATTTAACATCCTGCTTTGCAGACGCTGCTGAGCTCTTTGGGCTGGAAGTCAGTTTAAAGAAGACAGAAATTCTCCATCAACCTGCACCTCAGGAAGTCCCCCATCATCCCCACATCACCATTGACCAATCAGAACTCAAATCAGTCCAGCAGTTTAATTACCTAGGTAGCCTCATCTCCTCGGATGGTAAGATTGACGGGGAGATAGACAACAGGTTAGCAAAGGCATATAGTGCTTTTGGAAAGCTTCATAAAAGAGTTTGGCAAAATAAACACCTGAAGAAAAGTACAAAGATCAGTGTTTGCAAAGCCATAGTGCTGTCTACTCTCTTATATGGATCTGAATCATGGGTCATCTACTGCCACCACCTGCGTCTCCTAGAACGCTTCCATCAACGCTGTCTCCGTACAATCCTAAACATCCACTGGTCAGATTACGTGACTAATACATCTGTTCTAGAACAAGCAGCAGTCACAAGTATTGAGGCCATGTTGCTGAGAACACAGCTGCGTTGGGCAGGGCACGTCTCCAGGATGAAGGACCACTGCCTCCCTAAGATCCTGCTTTATGGTGAACTTGCTACCGGTTGCCGCAAGAGAGGAGCCCCGAAGAGAAGATACAAGGACTCCCTGAAACAACATCTCAGCCTTGGTCATATTGACCACCATAACTGGTCTACTCTGGCTTCCAATTGGGAGGTCTGGAGACACACCATCTATAACGCTGCTGATGCTTTTGAGAAAGCACGCAGGATCACCCTTGAGGAGAAAAGACAACGCAGAAAGAATCGTGCCTTGCAGAATATACCATCTAAGGAGTCTTTCTGCTGTGCCTTTTGCAACCGGACATGCCTGTCTCGTATTGGCCTTTTTAGCCATCAACGCACATGCAGCAAACGTGGGTAGAGCCCTTCCCAAATCTTCGTTCGCGAAGCCTAGCCATGATATGATCCCTTTGTTTAATTTGGGTCAGTTGGCCTACTTGTGTCCCCTCCCAGGGTCTTGCCCACCCCCAGCCTCTTGGTGAGGGGGGAATGTTGAGAGACAGTACTGATACTGTGCCAGCACTGCTCAGCAGTAGCCAAAACACTGGTGTGTTATCAATGCATTTCTAACTACCAATGCGAAGCACAGCACTGTGAGGGCTGCTATGGGAAAATGAACTCCATCTCAGTCACACCCAGTGGTAGTAGCATAGTAGACTTCCATGATGACATCCACTGTTTTTGTCCCTTAATACTTACCCAGAGGCTCTCAACTGTGCCATTGCCCACTGTAAGCTCTATACTTTCCAGCTTGCAGGAACTATATAAAGCTTAGGAAGCTTTCTTGTACAAATTTATCTCTTAGGCTTATGGGAAGCTTTATAAAGAGCAGAATTCTCACTTTGAGAAATTAAAAAATATCCAAACTGCAAGGTCAAATTTGATTTTCAACACTAGCATATTAATTAACTGCACAACATATAAATATATATATCCTTGTACTTGTCACAGAAGGAAATATAAAACTTCTGATACATTCCTTTCAATGATACTGTGCAGTGACCTCAAGGTTAAACCATTCCAGTTCTTGTGGTTCCGGAGCTGAACAAACTGTTTACCTAAACACATAGATTTTCCCCAGTGTATGAGCTGGCACAGGCAGGTGTTAGGATCTGGTTATTAAAAGATGCCTCTGCCCAAACTAAAGTGCAAACACGACTATAAGCTAAAGTCAATAGTATGGTTTTATTTAACAGTAAATACTAGAAAGACAGAGAGAGAGAGAGAGAGGAAGTGGGGGGGGAGGGGGGAGAAAGAGAGTGAGAGACAGAGATTAAGTAAATATATATATATATATAATCACCACCACGTGAATTCCAACAGCATCCCGCCAAGTCCTTCTTCTGGTCTTCTTGGTGGTGAGGGTCCTGAAATGTGCTTCTGAGGTACCACTTTTATACAGTCCAAACCTCAGGTATTCACTGGGGTAGATGCTGTTCCCCCAGCTTGGGCTGGCATGTGTATAAGGACTCGCTCCCTTTCCCGTAGCTTGCCATGGTGGGAGTTTTGTCCGGTGTGCTTACAGTCTGCAGGTGGGAATTTTTGTTGGATCGGTTACCTAGATTTGCTTTACCAGTCCTGGTTTCTGTCTTTGCCAGTTTGCACTTTCCCACAGCCTCCACAGTGCAATTTTGTCTCCAGTGTGGAATTCCAAACCTTCACCTCCATTTAGACCTTGGAATTAACACCTTCCTGTTTGCCATCTGTGCTTATCTATTGTGGTGGCTTATGGGAATTTCCTTCTTTGACAGTATTTTGAGACAGTTCATTGTGCTCTTTAAGTCCTGACATCACCTCAAACACTGTCTTCCAGGGACTTTTTCCTCAGTTCACAGGTTGTCCATGGGAATGATATGTACCTAGCTGATAGTAGCAGAAAAGACAGAAGAAGCAGAAGAAATTACGAGTAATCATACAGCATACAATAGCTATTTCAATCATTAAAAATACAAATCCAATTGCAATTATCATTCCAATTCTTATTAGCCACCGCCCCCACCCTGTGGGTCCAAGGGATCAGAGTATGGTCATCAGCTAGGTATTGGGGCTAATTCCTTGAATCCAGTCTTGGAGTTGGAGTGATTGAAAAAGTTCTGATGTTTGATTGGTGGTGTCTTTCATTTTGTCTTGGGCTTCTTCAATTGATGTTGTTGCATTGTGAATGGTAATGCAACAGTTTCAGTAAGATTTAACATTCCACATACCCCTTGTTCCTTTAGTAATAATATATCTAATGCCAAACAATTTTTTAAAGCCATTTTTGACACTTGTTGGACTTGCAAGTTAAGCTCTGTGAATGCATACATGGTCCAATTACTGAGGGCATGTATCTGCCATGTAATATTTTCTAAGGCCCATTGGTGTTGCATGATAACAAAAGAAGGTGCAAAGCTATCTTTTGCCCCACTGTATAATAATCTGGGGCACGTATATTATTGATCCATTCTTGGCTTTGTTCAGGAGAACTTAGTTCCCTCTGTGCCCTTCTTGCCAATGAATAATGAGAGACACGATTTGGACAAACCAATGGGAGTACTATTCGCGCACCTCAGACCAGCATGCTGAGTTAGACTGTTGCCTTAATTTTTTTGTTTGTTTTTTGATTTTTGATTTTTAATTTATAGGTTTTATAAGTAGTTATGTAGATTTTAGAAGCAACTGCATTTATTCCCTCACCCTTTAGCACAGTAGTTACACTTACACCCAACCCTCTTACCCCATTCCATATTCCCCATATCAAGTCCCCCTAAATTCCAGTAGCATATTTAGTCTTCTTTTCAAGGTAGGTCTTCATTTTGTTTAAGAACATCTGCTCCCTGGCCTGGACCACCAGATATCACCCAGAACTTTGGACAAGCTCCAAGGACAGTGTGCCCTGAAGAAGAGGAAGATGATGAAAGAAGGGTCCCAAAATGACCCCAGACTCAATTCCCGAGGGGCAGGTCGGGGGGTGGAATGGGGCAAAGGCCGGGGGGTGGATAAATCAGGGACATTATTATAAAATTGTAACACTGGGTTGTGTGACTTGTAACCCCAATGCCTGAGAGGCATCATTAAAACCTTCCCTTACCTTACCTCCAAATTAAGTTGCCCTGGAGGTTTTTTCTCCCTGAGTTTTCTTTAGGCAACAAGACTCAACCGTGAGTAAAACTTTCCATCAAAACATCCCCAAGCTAATCCAAGTGGTGCAGGATAGCTACTTGTCTTGCAAATCCAGGTGTCATTGTAGTCTATCAAATACATTTGGGGGGATGATGTAATTGAAATATTCTTTAAGAGGTAGTGGGTGTGAGGGATTCCACAATATTGCACTTGCTGGATGTGGGTCCAATATGTCTTGAAATTAGCCATAGAATTACACAGCGGGTCTTGATTTTTAAATCCCATAGAGGGGTATCCCCAACAGATATACGTCACGTATTAAGACACATATTTTCTCAATCAACCAAGTCTCAAGGGGATCCCCAGGTCCTGTAGTACAATTGATTGCCTTTGCACACTGGAACAAATGTGAATGGGTTTGTTGAGGTGGTGTGTTCACATACTTCAAAGGCTTTAAAATAGAGTTCTCTCTTGACCACATCCACATACGGTTGGAAGCATTTATAGGTAATGTTACTGCCCCACTGGGTAATTCTATACACGATGAAAAATTAACCTTTAGTACATATGGTGCTTCATAATAATCCAGTTGTCTTAATGGGTGAGAAATGGAATCAAAAGGGAAAGATTGACAAGGAGCCCTATTGGTTAGGGATTTCAGAATTTGATACATCCCTGGTAATAGCGTACCTTCCTTGATCACCACAGGTATGCCAATCTCTCTGGAGTTCAGTGAAACATTGACTTCTGGGTGTGACACGTTACATGTATCCTGACTCCAAAATCCTACTGTGTTATTATTGATGGCAAAAAGGCACAAAAAAAGAGTTAACAAAGATTCAGCTT
>NW_020925334.1:152561-169718 GCF_003984885.1 Neopelma chrysocephalum | reverse complement strand
AAAGAAAATCTAATTTGGTTCACAGTATTAGACTTAAAAGATGCCTTTTTCTGCCTTCCCTTAGCACAGGAAAGTCAAAGGATATTTGCCTTCGAGTGGGAAAGTCCCACCACTGGAAGGAAAAGTCAGCTCACTTGGACAGCGTTACCTTAAGGGTTCGAAAATATTTCCACAATTTTTGGGAAACAATTGGCTAAAGAATTCGAACAATGGCAGTCACCACCGGGAGAGGGTGTACTTTTACAATATGTGGATGATCTATTGATTGTTACTGAAAAACAAGAAGAATGTGTCCAAGGGACAGTAAGCCTCTTAAACTTTTTGGGCCCGAATGGGTATTGAGTCTCTCAACAGAAAGTGCAGCTGGTGCAGAAACAAGTGGTGTACCTGGGATATGAAGTATTGGGAGGACAACAATCTCTGGGGACAACGAGAAAGGTAGCCATCTGCCAGACATCCAAACCACAAATGGTGAGAGACCTTCGAGCCTTTCTAGGAATGACAGGTTGGTGTCGTTTATAGATATATCAATATGGACTAATTGCAAAGCCTTTATATGACCTGCTGAAAATAACTAAGGGTAACCTATCAGCATTTAAGGACCAGAGTAACAGGACCAAATTTATTTACCACAATAAAGCAAGTCATATCCCAATGTGAACTTTGTCTGAAAAATAACCCAAATACTGGAACAAAAATACACCAAGGGGCAATAAGCAAAGGGCATTTCCCAGGTAAAATTTGGCAAATTGATTTCTCTGAGCTCCCAAGAAAAAGGGGTGTTCCATTATCTCTTGGTTTTGACTGACACATTTTCTGGATGGCCCGAAGCTTTTCCATGTAGAACAAATGAATCAAGAGGAGTAGTTAAAGTCTTGTTGAACGAGATTATACCACGGTTTGGAATGCCTAAGAGCATCTCTTCAGATAGAGGTTCACACTTCTGTGCACGAATTGTACAAGCAATAAGTAAAGCACTAAAAATCAATTGGCAACTGCATACACCCTACAGACCCCAAACAAGTGGGCAAGTGGAAAAGATGAACCATTTCATTAAACAGCAAATAGCTAAAATCTGTTAAGAAACAAATTTGTATTGGTACCAAGCTTTACCTATTGCTTTAATTCGAATCAGGGTCAAACCATGGTCTAAAGAAAAGATAAGTCCATTTGAAATTCTGTATGGCAGACCTTATGGAATGAACAATATTAACAGTGAAGCTTTGGATCAGATAGGCAATCAATATGTTTATGATTATGTTATAACTGTGGGGAACAACTAAATAGGAATTCTGCTGTGGTGTTGAAAAACCAGATTAAACAACCTGATTGTAAAGCACATCCATTCACTTCTGGTGATTGAGTATATGTTAAGAATTTTTCAGGAGACCCTCTGCAAGAAAAGTGGGATGGACCTTTCCAGGTGTTGCTGACCACGTTCACAGCAGTCCGGATAAAAGAACGACCCACCTGGATTCACTACCTCCGAGTCAAGAGAGCCCCTGAGAAACCATGGACCTCAGAACCCATAGGACCAACCACTCTCAAGTTCACCTGACTGACTACTGGGATCTTAATGAGTATGGTGACTATAATCTGGGCTAGATCATTAGAGTGGTCATAGTCTCAACCCTATATTGGGCATTCTGGTTCTATGGGAAAAGATTTTTCAAGAGATTACAAATGGAACTAATTTTGTGTTTGTAACTTTACTAAAATAATAGGCTGTGATTTTAACTATACAATTCCAATAACTACTGGGCAATTAATTGAAAATAATTATTTGTTGTATCATGATGTACCTAAATTACAAATAAGGGTGGATATAAGTCTTTTCCAGAAGATGCTTGAACACCCAGATATAGAAAAGATGGTGCAAGAGGTAAATAAAACCACCTGACGTATGCTTTGGCAAGTGAAACATGATACCGAAAGTATAAAGACCATATTGACAAAGGTAGAGCAAGTAGGAGAACATCATTGGTGGGATATTTTTCTGGGATACTCCCCCACAGGCTCTCAAGTGTTCCATTTCCTAATATATCCAATCTTAGTATTGGTGAGTGCTGTTGCATTGTTATCATTACTCAATTTATGGCTGTGGTGTAAACTCAGTACACTTACTAAAAGGATACAGATAATACAATACAAAATTCCCATCAAGAGCAATTGTTGAAATATAGATTATGACCTTTGCAAAGGAACTTGCAAAGGAAGAAAGAAAGGGGGGAATTGATGGCAAAAAGGCACAAAAAAAGAGTTAACAAAGATTCAGCTTGTATACCTTGTCCTGTTTGCTCTACCAGTTTTGCTAGAAGAACATTTTAGGAGCACTGGTTAATATCATGTTCTGTTCTGCTCACTGGACCAAAGGCCTTATTATAGAAAGAATTGGAGTAGTACACACACAGTAATAAATTAGGTAAACTAGACGTTTGAATAAGATCTAGAAGGCCCAGAGCCAGGATTTTGCAAGCTTGAAGAATTCAGGTCACCTAATTGAAGAGGTCAAATTGAGGAAGACGTCCATGGCAACCACCAGAGGGATGAAGGTTTGAGGAGAAGACCTCTACAGTAGAAGACTGTGCATGTCTGGAAAGACTCCGCCCAGAGACTAGCCTACTTATTAATATGTATGTTAGATGATGCAACCAAGTATCTAAAGTGTATAAAATGGCTTAGTTTTGGACTTTCCGGTTGAGTAAGTTTGTCCAGTATGAGCTGACTTGCTCCCAACATTGAATAAACAAATACCTTGCTGCTTAAAGATACAAAAGTCTCTGAGCAGTTCTTCATACTGAGGTTTTTCGGCATCATTATAATATGCAAAATATGTATCATTGAGTCCTACTTGATGTGGGAACCGGGGGAGTTCTACGACCACAGTTTTTCTCTCAATTAACAGGTAATGGATCCTCCATTTCAAAGGCAGTTTACTTTTTAACCATCAGGGGAAGGTATAAAGGTATAAGGTTGTCTCTGAAGTTGGGGTTCACATAAATTGATAGACAGATCTGTGGGTGTTGCAAAAAATCTCAGGCCCTGCTCTGCTAATATAGGGAGAGCCACACAAATCCCCTGGTCTGTCTGATTCCAAACACGTGTAAACCCCAAAATTAATTCCCATGCAAGGTTCGTGGAATTATGACTTCTGTTCCCTGAGGTTGGTGCCCCGGTCTCAGCGGCGGACAAACATATCCACATATGCAAAAAGGACAACACATATATACCAAAACTGCAATTATTCCTAAAAATAAAACAACAAAACATAATGTGGTATAAATCATGTGAAGAGTTTCTACTTCATCCCTTCAGTTTTAGACTTCCCCCTGTAAAAGATCAGAGAAAACAACTTGGTTTGGTCAGGAACCAGATTAAAATGATTGGATAATCAATCTGGTACTAATTTTATGTTCTTTACTGTGAGCATCTGTTGCTATCCAAGCATATTTGTTCAATGGGGTTTTCAAAACTAGTGGCACCTAGCCAATGGTGGGGAGTTTCACCAGCACTGGCTGTCCTGGATAGTGTGAGGGAGTTCTGGGATGATCTGTGCCTGATGAGTTGGTTATTATTGTGGGAGCAGTTGGACAAAAGGCAGTAAGTCAGGGGCATCCATTAACCCTTCATGGGTCATTTATTTTGGTCACTGCATCCCAAAGGCGGTCTGCCCATCCAGATTCATGTAGTTTGAGAAACTGTTTCGGTAGACCACTGGTCCTTTCAACTATACCATTGACCTGAGGGTAGTAGGGGGTGTGGAATACCCATTTTATACCTTCAGCCTTGTCCCAATCCGGTACTGCTTTTGCAGGAAAGTGACTATCATTATTAGATTGCATTGATTTAGGTTTTGGCAAACAACTGAACCATAGCTTCAATTTTTTAATGGTATTTTCCCCAGTTGCTCTTGAGGCAGCTCCAGCTTGTGTCAATCCAGAAATTATTTCTACTCCGACCAGTACATATGTTTTCCCATTTGATTTTCTGAAAGAACCAATGTAATCCACTTGCCAGACATCCCATTATCCCTTTCCCTCTGTATTGGATCTGGTTGAGCTGGAGTTCATTTCCCCACAGTAGCCCTCACAGTGTTGTGCTTTGCATTGGTAGCTAGAAGGGTGTTGATAACACACTGGTGTTTTGGTTACTGTTGAGCACAGCACCAGCACTGTAACATTCCTTCCTTAGTGGAGGGCAAGATCCTAGGAGGGGACCCAAGTAGGCCAGCTGACCCAAACTGACCAAAGGGATATTCCATACCATATGATGTCAGCTCAGATATAAAAGCTAAGGCACGGAGCAGGAAGGCAGGCATTCATTGCCTCCAATGGCTGCCTGCTGAGAAATCGTCATGCATACTGAAGCCCTGCTTCTCGGGAGTGGCCAACCATCACTGCTGATGGGAAGTAGAGAATAAATCATGCTATCTTTCGCTTCTGTGTGCGCAAGCTTTGCTTAATTTTTGCTTTAAATAAACTGCCTTATCCCAACCCACAAGTTGTTTTTTTCCACCTTACTCTCTGCCCTGTCCTGCTGGGAAGGGGAGTGATAGAGCGGCTGGGTGGGCACCTGGTGTTCAGCCAAGGTCAACCCACCACACCCTCCCTCAAGTATAGTGGAGGTTCTTGTAAGGGATGTCGGTTGAATTGAGTACGGCATTTAGTTATCAAAGTAGTACATAGTTCTTTAGTTACTGGCCATCCTCAACTGTTGGTTTCATGTAGTAAATCCTTAATCCCTGAGTGTCCCCATGTAAAACCAGCCCCAGGAGTTGCCAGCTCTCTGGCTTGGCTATGAGTTTAATATATAGATATAGGGTTCTTTTATACCTTGAGATAGCATCAAGAGAATAAGCCACAGGCTTGTTCCCAAGGAATTTCTTTATTAATTTCCGGGAGTAAATAAGGGGACTTGGTCAAAGTTCAAAAGGACACCACACAAGCTAGACAAAAATGTTCCACTACAATACTGATTCAACATATACTATTAATCCACAACACTTAAGTCAAAATCCAACCAATTCCACAACACTTAAATCAAGATCCAATCCCTCCAGCTCCAAACCACCCCAAGCATCAAGAAAGGAGCAAAGAAAGAGAAGCAGAGGAATCAAGAAGAGAGAAGGAGAAAGAGGGAGAGACAGATTATATAGCTACCACCAAAGCCTTGTAGAAGACCAGCTCTCACAAGTTCAAGTGGCAGGGCCACGACACAAGGCAAACACATGCCCTTGGTTTTATTTGCTCTGGTCCCTATGGCCAACCTCTCCAGGCGGTGTCTCTGACCCATCAGCCACTCTGGGGGTTCCAGGTCAAGGTGAGGGGCAGTGTTCTCATTGTCCCTGCCAATCTGAGGTTGGGTTAGGGGCTTCAGGAGGTGTGGTGTGTTATAGTTTTCCTGGGCTGTTTGTGAGTGACAGCTGCTCTGGGGCTTCCCTATGTGGGCTCAAGGGGGCCTGCCATGAGGGATACAATGCCACTCCACCTCTGTGAGGTTCTACCCATCCCTTCCGCCTCCACACACACACACACTCCCCACAAGGTGGTTCTGACCCAATAATAACTGATCTGGTGTCTAACACCCCGTCTGACACTTAACCATTCTAATAAACGTTCCCAATTCCCATTTTCTGCTTCTATTGCCAAAGGGGCCAAAAGGGTGAGAGAATCCACCTGATTGTTAAACTGGTGTAATAAAGTATTATTATCCTGGTGGGCTGCAACCCACCCCACAAAGATAGAGTGGTCTTCAGCAATTCCTAACATATCATCCCATTTTCCTCTTTCCCAAACTGGTACACGGTTAACTTCCCAATTGTTTTGCTCCCAGAAAGGCAACCACTGTACATCCCTTGAATACTGCATACGAGTCAGTATAGATGTATAGGGGATGTTGATTGTGAACTCTCTGGGTAATGACACTCCAAACTGCCACCAGTTCCCCAACTTGTGCACTACCCTCACACTCTGAAACAATTCTGCCTCCCTCGTTATCCACATCTTCCCCTTCCTTCTTGCTGATGCATCTGTGAACCAAACATTAGTTAAATCAGAAGAAGAAGGAGGGTCAGGGTTAATGACAGAGGGAGGAGGTTTAGCACCAAGAGATTCAGGAAGGGGGTCTTGAATTTCCAGGAGCTTGGGGGCTCCCTCTTCAGTTTTCCTGCTCAGAGCATAGTGCTTAATTTGGACATACCATTTCCTGACAGTTTCTCACTGAGAAACCCCTATAGGTGGGAGGGGGGTGCTGCTAAACACAATCTTTAGTACTCTAAATGGTCCCCTGAGCAGGATAGGTTGCTGATGCAGCATTTTTTCTGCTTCCTGTAATGCAATAGTGACTACAAACAGTCCCTTTTCCCAATCAGAATATCTCTTTTCAGTATCTTTGAAATTCCTAGAGCAGAATCCAATAGGGTGAGGGGGACCCTCAGGCCCCTTTTGCCACATATGGACTGATAAGCCATGTGTGGTGGGGAAAAAAAGTGTTTTTCCCCCTGGAGTTAAAAAAAATGGTAACCCCGAGGGGGTGGTGTCTTGATGTTGACCCAATCAGCGCCCCTGCAAAATTTAAACATATCACACCAGACCGGAAAAGAAGGATGATGATGTAGTTGGAGGAGAAGTGGCCATGTTTTAGACCACGAGGAGAGAGAGAGCGACTGGGGGCTGCAGAAACTCAGAAACAATGTTAAACTGGACCAAGTACTGTAGCTAAGGGCTGGGGGAAGTTTCCTTGCTGTGAGTGGACAGCCAGAGATACTGAAAGCGACGGTGGAGCAGCAGTGAAACAGAGAACTGTGGCAGAAGGCCAAGAAGATAAGAAACAAGCAGCAAAGATGGCATGCAGCTAAGCTGAGAGACACAGAGCTATCTGACGGAGAGAGAGAGAGAGGACTAAGCTCAACAAAGACAGTTTTGGAGTAAGACTGAATTGGGTCTCCCCAAAACCCCTTTGAGACCCCTCCTGGGAGGAGAGGGTAGACTTCTACATGATAAGAGTCCTGGGGTGCAACATGCACTGGAAAGAGAAGAACTGAGAACTCAGAGACGTCCTGGAAGTTGGACTTGGACGGCCGGATGGAATGTGGGGGAAGTGACCTTGCCTCCCCCCGCTGCTGCCACGCTGGCAGTTTTGAGACAGAGCAAAGGAGCTCTGATAAGACGTTTAAGGCAAAGACTGAACTGAGGACTGCCCTAAACATTCTGACTCAGGGGGAGCTTAAATCCCCTGAGGAAGGGACTTTCATGAAGATGCCCCTGCACTTCGTGATATGACATGGTGAGGTAAGCCTTTGTCCTGGCTATCGCAGTCCACGGGAGAGAGAGAACTTCGATTGGAGCCAAAGGGTCAAGAGGGGTGAGAGAAGACCCCCTTGTGTGTAATGGAGAGAGAGATCCAGCTACAACTCCAGCTACGACTGCTGCATTGGAGAGGAAAGACACTGTTGCCCTGAAAGTGGAAAGGATCTTTCCTTCTTCCCTTCTGGACTTTTATTGGAGGGAGAGGAGATTTGATCCAATGTAAATATTGTTTTATCATAGGAGAGATAGTTAGGATTATGTATATAATGTATTATAATATTTATTTGTGTAATAATTGGAATATAATTCCCTTCCCCCCATATGGAGTCTTGTGTTGTGTCTGGAAAACCCCTCTCACACTGGGGTGAGTTGTGGGAGGGGGGCTTGGACTCGGAAATTGGATTTTTGGGTGTCTCAAACCACAACACCATGGAAAGCCAAAACCCATTCTACAAAGAGGGGATCTGTTGGATGCAAAGGACCCAAAACTTGATGCATGCCAGCTTCAAAAGTTAATAATTTCAAGGCCTCACTGTGTAAGAGAGTCCACTCCCATTTTGCCCTTTTATGTATCAGATCATACAAGGGACATGCAATAATTGAAAAATCAGGAACATGTTTTCTCCAGAAGACCAGTATTCCCAACACTTGTTGCAATTCCTTTTTGTTCTCTGGTATCTTTACTTGCTCCAGAGAGGTTAATGTTTCAGCAGGAATACAAACAGTACCTCCCTTCCACCAAGTACCTGTATCAGGGTGAATTTACGCTGATACTTTTGGTCTTTGTTTGACCCAGCCAGTTGTAAAAGTTTTGTTCTTTCCCTGCCAAGTTATGAGAAAACAAGCACTGATAAAACGGGAACTTCATCCTTGAAGAGAATTCTTGTATAAACTATAATTGCTGTTTTATGATTGGTTAATCATCCTCCAAGGTCGCTTGAAGGAGAAATTGAAGACTATAGTGATGAAGTAAACGCCTAGACTCATTTGGAAAAGACCCCCCTGGGTGCAGTACGCAGGCGCAGGGAAAACCACGCATGTGCAGAAGAGATATTACTTGCATAACAGGGGGTGGGACTGAGGGCCTCTAGCTGGGCGGTGCTGGCCACACCTGCCTAGGTTGAGGTCACTCAGTTAATTGTATAAAAGCAGATGGCTCGTTTTTGGAGGGGAAGCAAGCTTCACATCAAGGCCTTTGTTTTGCGAGGACACCCGTTAGGTGTGAACTTGCTGACTCTCCAAGGATGCAGCATCTGCTATGGGTAATTAAAGGTAAGATAACTCTATAAGCAACAGCTGGGTGACTGGGGAAGTCGTACTGAGGGCTTATTTCTCTCCTCCTTCCTCTCTTTTGGGTTTGTTCATTTTGTTGGCCACCTCTTGGTAATAAATATCAGTTTTGTTGAGCTTTCAATGGTGGTATGGTTTCAGATTCAGTATGCTGCAAACTCTCCCTATTACAATACCCAAGAATTTAACTTCAGGAGAGGGGCGTTGAATTTTGTCCTCTGGTATTTGTAAGCCCACACTCTCAAGGTGTTTAATAATGCAATTCTGAGTATTTCCTACCCTGTCTGCATCTGGACCTCTAATTGGTACATCATCAATGTATTGATAGATCCTTACTCCCTCATCTACTGGGATTGTAGACAGTTCCTGGGCCAGGGCATAATGTGCCAGTGTGGGAGAGTGGTGATAACCTTGTGATAATCAAGTAAATGTGTATTGAATTCCCTCCCAAATGAAAGCAAAATGTTCTCAGTCATTTTCCTGAAGTGGGACCATAAAGAACATATCTTTAACATCAGTGGTGGCTAAAATTGGATGAGTTTGTTCCTGTATTGTGGCAATCAATTCAGCAATGTTAGGCAATGCTGCTGTCAAAGGCGCTGTATTGGAATTTAATTTCCTGTAATCCAAAGTCAGCCTCCACTTCCCATTTGGCTTTTTTATAGGCCATATGGGAGAGTTGTAAGGAGAATGAGTGGGAGCAATTATCCCATCTTCCTTTAAGTCTGATATCAAAGGGGAAATTACTTCTCTGGCTCCCAAAGGCAAAGGATATGGTTTTACATTAATTACCTTTGAAGGAGGCAGGGATGGGGTAGCTTGCAGCAGATGAAGTGATGAAAAATATAAACCAAAAGTCCACTGCCTGTCCTTATCATCGGTCCAAGACTTGCCTTTTAAGATGTCTAAGCCTAGCAAATTAACAGGGAATGGACCAATGACCATTAATATTTCAGTGATGTTGACTTCCCCTGGTAGTCAACATTTTACTTTAGCAGCTGATTGCGGCTGCAGGTTACCAAATGCATCTGCATTAGTCCTTTTTTATCAGGCACAATGCCACACAGTACAGCATCATTGTTGTGCAAAGCCGATATCTGTTCCCCCGTGTCAAGTAAGAAAGTCACAGAGGTCCTATGGGGACCTATAGGAAAGATTATCATCATGTCCCCAGATAAGTTTTCTGTGAGCCTTCTAAGGTGTCTCCATTGCCCATTCCCCAGGTCACTTATTGGGGATGGCCTGAGGAGTTTTCTGACTCCTGCCCGCTCAAATCAATCAGTGTACCAACTGGCAGAGCAGAAGGCACAGCCTTGGGGGAGCCTGTGGATGGGGGAGGGTTTGCCTTGGATGGAGAATGCACCCAGTTTTCAACCAATACCTTCAAATTTGCATTAGACTGGTTGTCCATATGGTTTTGGGGAATGCCCTTCTGTATGCCTTTAATCCAGAGGGCATATCTTTCCCCTTTTGCTAGTATTTGTTTCTTTTGATGTTGTGCTCCCCCGGGGAGGGGTTTTCTTATTTCCTTCCCCTGGTGAGCCACAGCAGTACTTTGCCATTCAGCCTAGAGGATGGCAGTCTTAGACTCAGATTTAGAGGGTATTAGGTTAGGGGGTCCAAAATGCCTGACATAATTAATCAGTTCCTGGGTAACCTCCCCCCATGTCCACATTTTTCTCCTTGGTCTGCCTGATAATGTCTGGTTGAGGATGAAGTGTTCACTGTCATCAGCTAGAGCAGAGCGGATATGATCTTGCAAGTGAATTCTGAGATTCTTTAATGATTCTGGGAGACCTCATATTAGTGGGGTCAAGAGATCTGGATCTGCTGGCATAGACATCGGGGAACCTTGATTAGGTTCCAATATGCACTGATGCATTAATTGGAGACATGCAGCTTTTTGGACACTTTCAGTCAATTGATCCATAGAAGTTACTATGGCAATTGGATTGCCTCTCTCCAGGGGACTCAGCCCCCCAGCCCAATAGGCAGCTCTTTGAGTGAGGGACCAGGGAGCTCTTTTATTACCTGTGGTTAAGAAGACCCCAGGTCCCCAATATCCTTCTGACTCTGTCTCAGCATAATTCAGTCTCCTGTGAGGGAGACTCTCCATACATATTCTGTCTCAGACTCTTTCTGATGTGACTATATTCCTTTTGTAATTTAGCCAATGGAGTAGGAGTATAAGGTATTTCTTTGGTAATTATGCAAGGGAAAGCATCATTTGTTTCCTCATATTGATATTCTGTTTTAATCAACAGCCATCATTTTTTCATATCTAATTGGTGTAAAAGTTTTTCAGCCTCTTTTAAATCTTTACGGACTCCTCTAGAATCCATTGTTTCCAAATGCTCAATGAGAGCTGTTCTGAGCCTTTCAGAGTAATGCCATTCCTTTTCTAGTTGATCTTGTAGCACTTTTACTATGTCTTGCAGAGAGTGTATAGTCTCTGCATTTTTGCCATTCCAATGTGATTTTTCTCTTACAGCAGCAGTCAAGGCTGCTCCTAGTACAGTACAAACAACAGATTTACCTTTTCCTGGTGGTGACCTTTTTCAGCTCGCAAACTACTTATGTGGTCTGCTACTGCCTGCTCATTATCCCAATTTTCCCATGCCTGTTCCACCCCTGAGGGAGCAGGGCGACTATCAAATTTTTCAAGAAAGGACAACAAAATATTTTCTTTATGCTGGCCACTCAGGACAGTCATCTTCTTCCAAGAATTCCCACAGAAAGAAAACCAGAAATACACAATCCACAAAGGGATCTTGGCAACTTAATATACAACTTAACATCCAGCCTCCCACTTGGAGCTGTGGAAGAATTTCCAAAAGCTCCTTTACAAGGAACTGCACAACTTAACACATAACCTCTCCCCTTGGAGGCGTGGAAGAATTTAACCCACAGAGGGAAACAAATATACTATAACGTACTTATTGTCAAAGGCACTTCAGGGTCAGAGATCAAGATCCCACTTCTGACACCAATTTTAATGTTAGAATCCGGTTATTAAAAGATGCCTCTGCCCAAACTAAAGTGCAAACATGACTATATGCCAAAGTCAATAGTATGGTTTTATTTAACAGTAAATATTAGAGAGAGAGAGAGAGAGAGGAAGTGGGGGGGAGGGGGGAGAAAGAGAGTGAGAGAGAGAGACAGAGATTAAGTAAATATATATATATATCACCACCACGTGAATTCCAACAGCATCCCGCCAAGTCCTTCTTCTGGTCTTCTTGGTGGTGAGGGTCCTGAAATGTGCTTCTGAGGTACCACTTTTATACAGTCCAAACCCCAGGTATTCACGGGGGTAGATGCCATTCCCCCAACTTGGGCTGGCATGTGTATAAGGACTTGCTTCCTTTCCCACTGATGCCTTAAGGTTTATAAGTACATAGATTTTAATGCAGCTTTTAGCATTTCAGTAATTTTAGGACAGAGTTTTTAACTAAATACTTTTGTATCAAATTCCAAAAGATTGTTTTATGTTCCTCATCAAGGATTTCAATAGAGATTTTTTAGCAAGCTAAAAGACATCTAGTCTGTAGAGAGTGTACCAGAACAAGATATATCCAGTGCATTCCTTGATATAACTTTAGTCAAAACTATTCAGAAAGCCCATAATCTTTGAAATGGTTCCAAGCAGAACAGAAGGTGTTGATGAAGAGGAAGATGGGAGAAAGGAGGGGTCTCTGAGACCCTCGACTCAATTTTGGGGAGGCGTGCCTGAGGGTGGGCCTGAGGGAGGTTCAGGGGATGGGCAATTTTTGGGATGGGTGTATCCCATTAAATATGATAATTAGCTAGTATTATAAAATTGTAAAAGCTATCCTGTGTGCATGTGCTAAATGTATTTTATGCACCTTCACGGCTAGGCTTCGCGAACGAAGATTTGGGAAGGGCTCTACCCATTTTTCATGCAAGTGCGTTGGTGGCTAAAAAGGCCAATACGAGATAGACACGTCCGGTTGCAAAAGACACAGCAGAAAGACTCCTTAGATGGTATATTCTGCAAGGCTCGATTCTTTCTGCGTTGTCTTTTCTCCTCAAGAGTGATCCTGCGTGCCTTCTCAAAAGCATCAGCAGCGTTATAAATGGTCTGTCTCCAGGCCTCCCGATTGGAGGCCAGAGTAGACCAGTTATGGTGATCAATATGCCTGAGGCTGAGTTGTTGCTTCAGGGAGTCCTTGTATCTTTTCTTCGGAGCTCCTCTCTTGCGGCAGCCGGAGGCAAGTTCACCATAAAGCAGGATCTTAGGGAGGCGGTGGTCCTTCATCCTGGAGACATGCCCTGCCCATCGCAGCTGTGTTCTCAGTAACATGGCCTCAATACTTGTGATTGCTGCCTGTTCGAGAACAGATGTATTGGTCACATAATCTGACCAGCGGATGTTCAGGATTGTACGGAGGCAGCGTTGATGGAAGCGTTCTAGGAGACGCAGGTGGTGGCGGTAGATGACCCATGATTCGGAACCATATAAAAGAGTAGACAGCACTATGGCTCTGTAAACACTGATCTTGGTACTTTTCTTCAAGTGTTTATTACGCCATACTCTTTTATGGAGTTTTCCAAAGGCACTATATGCCTTTGCTAACCTATTGTCTATCTCTCCATCAATCTTACCATCTGAGGAGATGAGGCTGCCTAAGTAATTAAACTGTTGGACTGATTTGAGTTCTGACTGGCCGATGGTGATGTGGGGATGATGGAGGACTTCCTGAGGTGCAGGTTGATGGAGAACTTCAGTCTTCTTTAAGCTGACTTCCAGCCCAAAGAGCTCAGCAGCATCTGTAAAGCAGGATGTTAAACGCTGCAGAGCTGCTTCTGTGTGGGCAACAAGGGCAGCGTCATCAGCGTAAAGCAGCTCCCGGACAAGATGGTTTAGGGTCTTGGTGTGGGCCTTCAGTCGCCTTAGGTTGAATAGGCTTCCATCAGTACGATATCGAATGTAGATACCGTCCTGATCATCGAGGTCTGCCGTGGCCCTTTGGAGCATCATGCTGAAAAAAATTGTGAATAGGGTAGGAGCGAGAACGCAGCCTTGTTTCACACCATTCTTTATTAGAAAGGGCTCAGAAAGTGTGTTGCCATATCTGACTTGGCCATGCTGATCCTCATGAAGTGAGATGATCATTTTAAGGAACTTGGGGGGACAACCTAAACGTTCCAAAATCTGCCAAAGACCTTTTCTGCTCACAGTATCGAAAGCCTTGGTGAGGTCGACAAAGGTTACATAGAGACCTTTGTTCTGTTCCCTACACTTCTCTTGCAGTTGTCTGAGAACAAATATCATGTCTGTGGTGCTCCTGTTGGCTCTGAAGCCACACTGACTTTCAGGTAGAATTCCTTCTGCTATAGTGGGTATTAGTCTGTTCAGGAGTATTCTTGCCAAGATTTTGCCAGCAATGGAGAGCAGAGTAATACCACGGTAATTTGAGCAGTCAGATTTAGTACCTTTCTTCTTATACAAGGTGATGATGACTGCATCACGAAGGTCTGATGGTAGTTCGCCTAGTTCCCAACAGCGCACCACAAGCTCATGAAATTTAGCATGGAGTGCAAGGCCCCCATGTTTCCAGACTTCGGGTGGAATTCCATCAACCCCAGCTGCCTTGCCAATTTTCACCTGCTGTATGGCCTTGAGGGTTTCTCCTAAAGTGGGGGCAGTATCCAATTAGAATTTCACCGGTTGTTGTGTGATGGACTGAATTGCTGAGTCTTGGACTACACGGTTGGTGCTGAAAAGAGTCTGAAAGTGTTCAGACCATCGATTCAGAATGGAGGTTTTATCTGTCAGAAGCGTTTGACCATCTGCACTGAGTAGTGGGCTTTGGACTTGGTACGTAGGCCCATATGCTGTTTTCAGGGCCTCAGAGAAACCTTTGTGATCCCCTGTATCTGCACATAGTTGAGTTTTTGCAGCTAGATCGGTCCACCACTTGTTCTGGATGTCACGGAGTTTCTGCTGAAGCTTGCTGCATGCAAGACGAAAGGCTATTTTTCTTGTGTGACAGGATGGCAGTGCAAGGTGTGCTTGGTGGGCAGTTCTCTTCTTCCTCAACAAGTCCTGGATTTCTTGATTGTTTTCATCAAACCAGTCCTTGTTCTTCTTGAGGGAGAACCCTAAGGATTCTTCAGAGGATTGCAGGATGCAGCTTTTAATATGATGCCAAATTGTTTCAGGAGAGGAATCTGCAGGATTTGTGGGATGGTTTTCGAGCCTGGTTTGGAGATTTGTCTGGAATCTTTCTCTTACTGTGGCTGATTGGAGATCGTTAACTTGAAGTCTTCTCCTTGGGATACTGCCCCTTTTGGGTTTGAATTTGAGAATGAAGTTGAGTTTACAGCGCACAAGCCGATGGTCTGTTTGGCATTCTGCGCTGGGCATCACGCGGGTGTGGAGGACATCGCGGACATCTCTCCGACGCACCAAGACATAATCAATGAGGTGCCAATGCTTAGACCTGGGGTGCATCCAGGTTGTCTTCAGACTATTTTTCTGCTGAAAGATAGTATTAGTTATGGTAAACTGTTGCTCTGCACAGAATTCTAGCAGAAGTCGACCATTATCATTGCAGTTTCCAATACCATGCTTGCCTAATATTCCTTTCCAGGCTTCAAAATTCTTACCTACTCTGGCGTTGAAATCACCAAGGATAATGATCTTATCATCTGCGGGCACCTTTTGGGTAAGGCAGCGCAGGTCAGTGTAGAATTTATCTTTTTCAGCAGGGTCAGCTTGGAGAGTTGGGGCATATATACTAAAGATGACAACGTGTTGCTTGTTGTTTAGTGGAAGGCGTAGGGAGATAATGCGGTCAGAGTGACCTGTCGGCAGATTTTCGAGTTTAGGGACAATAGAGTTTTTGATCATGAAACCGACACCTGAGAGGTGTTTTTCGGTTCTGGGCTTACCTGACCAAAAGAGTGTGTAACCGGCACCATGTTCTCTGAGGCTGCCTTCCTCGTGAAGGCGAACTTCACTGAGAGCAGCAATGTCGATGTTGAGACGAGCCAGTTCATGGGCAATTAGGGCAGAACGTCGCTCAGGACGTCCGCTATTCACAGAATCGAGCATGGTTCTGATGTTCCAACATGCTAGAGTTAGTTTAGGTACACCTTTGAAGGCAGGTGTGTGCCTTTGTCTTTTGATCTTTGTGCGACCGCATTGGAAGAAGATGCCCGTTGGTCTGCGGTTAACCAACCGGGTGAAGGTGGAGATGAGCTTTGTTTAGGCCACCTTTTCTAGGCCCCTCTCCGAGTGGAGCAAGCAGTGCTGTCCTTGAAAAGGCTGCTTGGTCGTTCAGGGTGCTGCCCCAAGAGACTGTCATCTCCGTCAGTCTCAAATGACCAATATCCTGAACCGCCTGCATGCAGGGTTGAGTCTGCGGCTCCCAGTGCATCTTTCACCTACCGTTTCGACCCTCGCCCGTCGCTGCAGGACTTTTTGCATGTGGGTAAAGCCTTCCAGCTTGCGCAATGGATTTTTTAGGTGAGATGCAGTATGCGCGGAACTGAACCCACCCTTTAATCCTGAGGTTCATCTGCCAGGGCCAGGCGAGCTTGGACGGTGGCAGTGAGGTCCTCGGGACGTAGGTTTGATTAGAGTGACCTTCTCTTAGATGGATGGCCTTACAGGGCTAAGCGAGCTCCATCTGCCCGGGTTTGAGATTAGAGTTGTCCTTCTCCTAGGATGATTGCCAGAAGGCTAACGAGCTCATCCTGCCCAAGAATGTAATGTATCTGACCCTACGGTTTTGACCTGTCTGGCATGGGTGACCCTACCGATGGCATGTACCATCGCCAGCATAGCTCGCAACCACATAGGGGCACACATGGTCTGTGCCTGTCAGAGCGATCTGGGCAAGTCCCTCACTTCCCACCCCACTATCACCTAACTATACTCAATCTCAAGGAGACACCCAGGAACAACCCCCGCCCTGTCCACCCCTTCAGGACGCAACAGAGCAAAGCAGACACATCTAGAACATGCCGCAGCTGTGCAGAAGCCACAGGTGAGCCAAAACCAAACAGACAAACAAAGCAACCAACCAACCCCCCCACTCATCCAAGGCTGGGGTGCCTATCAAGGCCCCAGCCTGGCCGGGACCCCCATCACTGTAAAGGAACCCCACTATCCAGCCTGACCATATCCTTCCTTCACTGTGTTACCACATATCATCAGGTGCACTGCTTACCTGTGACACTTGATACAGGACTGCCCCGCTCTACCTCCTGCAAGTCGGAGGACCCCCACGGCCTGCTCGATACCCCTCCCCTCTCCTCCTCCCCCTTCCCCTGAACCCCCATCCTCCCACCTCGCCTCCCCCTCCCCCCATCAAACCCCTCCCCCCCAAACCTGGAACGGCAAACCTGAGTGTGCTCCGAAGCTGTCCTCTCCTCCATGGGGGTGCAGCTCCGGCCTGCGAGGCTCCCCCATTCTCCCCTTCTCCAGTGGTGGTTGAGACAGGGGAGTAACCCGCGCGCGTGGCGCCCGGGGCTCCCTGGATGCCTCCACGTTCCCATGCGGGGCGGGGGGGCGACCCGGGGCTCCCTG
>NW_020925334.1:88045-152551 GCF_003984885.1 Neopelma chrysocephalum | reverse complement strand
CTCCACGTTCCCATGCGGGGCGGGGGGGCGACCCGGGGCTCCCTGGATGCCTCCCTTTATGCACCTTAAGGCCTTAATTAAAGACCTGCTCTCTACCTTATTATACTAAACTGTCCAGAGAATTTTTCTTTGATTTTAGGCAACACCACAGCTTGCCATGGTGGGAGTTTTGTCCAGTGTGCTTACAGTCTGCAGGTGGGAGTTTTAGTCAGATCCGTTACCTAGATTTGCTTTACCAGTCCTGGTTTCTGTCTTTGCCAGTTTGCACTTTCCCATAGCCTGCACAGTGCAATTTTGTCTCCAGTGTGGAATTCCAAACCTTCACCTCCATTTAGGCCTTGGAATTAACACCTTCCTGTTTGCCATCTGTGCTTATCTATTGTGGTGGCTTATCTTATGGGAATTTCCTTCTTTGACAGTATTTTGAGACAGTTCATTGTGTTCTTTAAGTCCTGACAGCAGGACACAGGAACAACCATAAAACCACAGATGAAATCGAAGGAGAAAATTTATTTTCCTTACCTCGCTCACCAGGAGATCCCCAAAGTACTACCAGGGCAGAGGCACAAGCAGGGGATGCAGGCACCAAAGCTTGAAGTGCCTCCAAGTTTATCACAGGCCTATGTTCTCTGAACACAGATGTTCTATTTGACCGAAACACAAGGTTAAACAAGGATCAGTATGATATATATGTTTTTCTACACCCCAGCCACAAGTCACTTGAGCACGTTTGCAGTCCTCCTTGCTAATCTGTTATTAACCTCCCCCCCTCCACTCTCTGAGGCAGGGCAGCATTTTGCTCTTCCTTAAATACTGTCTCACAGAGATTCCACTGGCTTCTCTGATTGGCTCATCTGTGCCCAGGGGTGAATCTGTTGGAACCGTCTGCAACTAACTGGAACCGGCTGTGTCCATCACAGGGCAGCTTCAGCCTATCCTCACAGAGATCGTCTCTGCAGCCCACCCCCCGCTACACTCTGTATTAAAAATTATCATGGTGGACCAAGGCAGAAAATTTAGTATTTTAAAAGAGAGGTGGGAGCAAGCCTAAAACACTGAGTCATTGCTGTCAGCAGATGACTAGTGCAACAATATCATGGGCAAGCTCATGGCCTCCCTCAGCATGGCTGTCAGGTCCACCTGATGTGCTCACTGGCAGAAGGCTTGGAGAGGCAGCCACCTCAGCCATCAGGAGGCAGTGAGATGCTCTCAGTCCACAGCTGTACTCATACTTGTAGCAGCAACCCCTTCAGAAGCTGTGGAAAAGGCAGCAGTTTTGCAAGAGCTCCACATAAGGAGCTCTGTCAGTCCTCTTACAAAGGAGAGTCCTCTCCTCAGCCACAGTTGGCTGTGTGAGAGGCACATGGTTTGAGTAGGAAATATGCTATATTTTTAAATAAATCCAAACTGATTGAATCCTGCACAAGCGATAAAGTTCACTCTTAATGTGTGACATCTTAGTTGTTTAAAAAGAAAGTAAATAATATTTTGTTATCATTTTAACATTCAGTTTGCTTCTTTGATGTGTCCTCATTTTATAGCTAGCATACCTCTCAATTTCTTGTAGGCTAATACTACATTTATTATTTATTCTTTATTTATTTTCTTACCCTCTGCACCAGAATGGTGTCATGGCAGCAGTTCTTAAAGATCTTAAAGAATTTTCACCAATTCAATAGGAAAAAAAGCATATCCTGAAAGTTGTCTTCTTCCAGATTGCATTAGTTATGTTCAAACTACATGAATTTAGGTTTATGTTAGATCAAATGTGAAATTAGTTATATCTCAGTTTACCAAGACAGAAGTGTTTGCTAAGGAGGGCGAGATATGAGGAAAACCAAGCTCCTCCCTCTAAGCAATTGTAAATCCAAAATTAAGAGGCTCCAGTCAAGGAAATGTGGAGAAAGAAAAAATAACAGCTCTTTGTTAAAGAATATATGTGTATAGGTAAAGACAATAAAAGAAAACCAAACAACAATCCTGTTCCTAAATTCCCACCGAGAACAGTTAAGTACTTTTTGCCTTTTGGCGCAGTTCTACCCAGGACCAGCAGGGGGCGCTGTTGGATCTCTGGAGGAGCAAAGGCTGCAGCTGCTGTCTAGGGGTCGGCAGGGGGCGCTGTTGGGCTCTGGCGGCCACCACCAGGGGCCCAGCGTGTGGGAGGTGGCTGGAAGGGACCCCGCAACAAATGAGAAAGGGAGAAGGGGGAAGGGTGATCCTCAAAGGGAGAAGGGGGGAGGGTGATCCTCCCGTGGACTCGCGCTGTCAAAAAACTCTGGCTGGAACTTCCCTTCCCTTGTAAATGGATGCAAGCTTCCACCAGCACGGAAAGAGGAGGAGGAGGAGGGAAAGAAAAAAAAGAACAGCTTTTCCACTCAGAAGCTCCTCTGCAGATTGGCACCAGCCTCTCCAATGAAATCCAAGGCAGGTCCGGGCAGTAGGCAGAACAGGGATTGAGGGAACGGAGGGGAGCCGTGGCCAAAAGCAGCCAGATGACTTGGCCAAAAGCAGCCAGGTGACTTGGCCAAAAGCAAGATGATGCCTGGAGCTCTCTCTCCTCACACACACCTTCTTCCTGAGTCCAGCAAAGAAGTGAAGTCCCCTCCCCAGAAGAAGGAAAACAAAACAAACCAAAAGCTCACCTCCCCCCACAGTCTACTGAAGCCATTAGCTTGGAATGTGGGGCTTTTGTGTGTATGCTCACTCCAGCCCTCTCCTCCCGCAGGGTGCTGCAGCCTCTCCAGCAGCCCCCCTGCTCTCACCTTTCTTTCACAGTGGTGAAGGGAAAAAAAAATTCCAAGCAGGGTTCCCCTCCTTTTTTTTTCTTTAAAACAAGAAAACGTATTGCAGCGTATAAACCAATGTTCAAATGAGGAAGGAAAACCATGATGTGTCCTTTAAAGAGGGACTAGTTTAATTCCTTTTTACCGCTACGGTTCTTCAAAAATCAAAAAAACATATCCTCAGCAAATGATGAGAAATAGAGCAGTCAGCACATTTACTTATGCTCTTGGACATCTAATGTCCTCAAACTGCAAACAGTTATGTACATGAATTGTCCAGTATATATGATAGAAAAGTATGTGCTTACCTGTTTGTAGCATTCAGGTCTGTGTTATTTCTAAAAGTGAGCAGTCAGCTATTTTATTATATAAGTTCTAAGAGTATATCATTGACTGGTGCTTATGCCATAGAAAGTTAAGGTTTATCCAAAGACTTGACAGCATATAAACAAGCATAGAAAAAAACACTGCCCTCACCTGCACTCCCTTACTTGGATCTAACAAAGAATATACTAGGAAATTATTTTCTACATCTCTTCACCTCTCCTAACATGGATGACATTTGGAAATTATATGAAAAGCCAGGATTTCATTTGTTTTTGTTGCAGATTACATTATTTTGCCTCATGTCTGTTAGAAGCTGTGGTGGTTTGACCTTGGCTGGATGCCAGGTGCCCACCAAAGCTGCTCTACCACTCCTCAACTGGACAGAGGAGAGAAAATATAATGAAAGGCTGATGAGTTGAGATAAGGACAAGGAGAGATCACTCACTGATTACTGTCATGCACAAAACAGCCCTGATTTGGGGAAATTAATTGAATTTATTACCAATCAAAATCAGAGTAGGATAATGGTAAGTAAACAAATCTTAAAAACACCTTCACCCACCCCTTCCCTCCTTCCTGGGCTTAACTTCATTCCCAGTTCTCTACCTTCTCCCCTCAGTGGCACAGGGAGATGGGGAATGGGGGTTACAGTCAGTTCATCACATGTTGTTTCTGCTGCTGCTTCCTCCTCAGGGAGAGGAGTCCTTCCCCTGCTCCAGCGTGGAGTCCCTCCCAAGGGAGACAGTCCTCCATGAACTTCTTTAGCATGAATCCTTCCCACAGGCTACAGTTCTTCATGAACTGCTCCAGTGTGGATCCCTTCCACAGGGTGCAGTCCTTCAGGAACAGACTGCTCCAGCATGGATCCCCAGCAGGGTCACAAGTCCTGCCAGCAAACCCGCTCCAGCATAGGCTTCTGTTTTCACGGGTCCACAGGTCCTGCCACAAGCCTGCTCCAGCATGGGCTTTCCACGGGGTCACAGCCTCCTTCGGGCATTCATCTGCCCCAGTGTGGGGTCCTCCACGGGCTGTATGTGGATATCTGCTCCATTGTTAACCTCCATGGGCTGCAGGGGGGTAGCCTGCCTCACCATGGTCTTCACCATGGACTGCAAGGGAATGTCTGCTCTGGCACCTGGAGCACCTCCTCCCCCTCCTTCTTCACTGACCTTGGTGTCTGCAGGGTTGTTTCTCTCACATATTCTCACTCCTCTCTTCTCTGGCTACAATTAGTTATTTTTCCTTTGTAAATATCACAGAGGTCCATCTTACAGCTTGCTGGCATTATCTCTGTTGGACATAGAAGCTTTAGCAGCTTCTCAGATAAGCCATCTGGCCCGTGTGTAAGTCTAATGGAGAATGGAGATTGACAGCGGACTATCGTGGCTTGAATGAAGTTACCCCATCACTGAGTGCCACTGTGCCAGACAAGCTGGAGCTTCGGTACAAACTGCAGTCTAAGGCAGAGAAGTGGTGCTACCGCTGGCATTGCTAATGTGTTTTTCTCCATTCCTTTGGCAGTAGGCCAGTTTGCTTTCACCTGGACTGGTGTGCAGTACACCTGGAATCAACTGCCCCAGAACCATCTGCCACAGACTGATCCAGGCTGCACTAGAGAAGGGTGAGGCTCCAGAACACCTGCAGTACGTTGATGACATCATCATATAGGGGAACACTGCAGAAGAAGTCTTTGAGAAAAGACAGAAGATCATCCAGATTCTCCTGAAACCTGGCCTTGCCATCAAACTGATGCCTCAGAGCTTTTTTTTGATTTTTAAACTTTTATAGATTTTAGAAGAAGTTGTGTAATAAATGTAGATTTTAATGTAGCTGTATTATATCCCTTACCCTTTATCAATCCCTCTAAATACCATTAGCGTGTTTAGTCTTCTTTTCAAGGTAGAATTGTAGAAAAACACCCTAAGGCCTGGACCAGAAGATATCACACAGACACAGCGACCTTCAAGCCCAGAACTTTGGAGGAACTCCAAGGACTGTATGTGCTTTGAAGAAGATGAAGATGAGAAAGAAGGGGTCCCAAATGCCCCCAGACCCAATTCCCGAAGGGGCATGTCGGGGGGCAGAATGGGGCGGAACCGGGGGTGGTGTCCTAGTTAGAACAGCTGGGACCAGTTCATCACTGTGTGGGTGTACCCCAAACTGTATTCTATACCCTCCATGTCATTTCCCAGAAACTGTTAACAATAGACCATTTGCAGCAGCTGCCCAGAGCACACCTGACCCCTCAGGCTATAGGCTGGGTGTTGGGAAGCCTGTGAGATAGGAGGATGCTCCTGTCCTCACACCCACGACTTACAATCACCCATTGTGGAACTCCCCGCCCTGGGGGAGGTACTGGGCATTCCTGCCTGAACCTGAGTATATATAATCTTGGGGTCTTGAGACTTCTGGTACCATTCGTTGGATCCAGAGGAGGACCAGAACCTCGACCGGACTGCAACTACCACTCACCACTCTCGATCGGACTGCGACCACCACTCTCGACCGGACTGCAATCACCACTCTCGACCAGACTGCGACCAGCACTCTCACCAACAGATTTTCCCTCTCCTTTTACTTTGGACTCAGGGGGACCACGTGGGGCTCAGCACGGGGAGGAAGCCAACGAACACCACTCTGTTCATGCCCCAGGGTGCTGGGTTATACATTTGGGTTTTGTCGGTTAAAACCAATTGTTTGTTCATATAATTGTATTTATTGTATTATTTTTATTAATTTGTAACTCTGACTTATAACCTCTTTGGAGTTGGGTTCATTTCTCCTGCCGATTTACCTTTAAACCAGCACAGGTGGACAGATCTGGGATTGGATGGACCTTATTAAAAAAATCATAGAACCACTGTCTCTGGGGGCATGCATGGTATGTATTCCTCTGGGCCTACAGACTCATTAAAGGACCTGCTCTCTTTATCTTACACAATAAATTGGCCTGGAGTCTTTTTTCTCCGTGGTCTTTTAGGCAACAAAACAGAGTAAGGTCACAGAACCTGCCCAAGAAATCCAGTTCCTGGGAGTGAAATGACAGGACAGACGCTGTCAGATTCCGACAGAAGTCATCAACAAGATAACGGCAATGTTCCCACTGACCAGTAAGAAGGAAACGCAAGCTTTCCTAAGCACCATAGGTTTCTGGAGGATGCACATACCAGAACACAGCCAGATTATAATTCCTCTCTACTTTGTAACACGCAAGAAGAATGATTTCCACTGGGATCCCAAACAGCAACAAGCCTTTGAACAGATTAAACAGGAGATTGCTCACGTTGTAGCCCTTGGGCCAGTCAGGACAGGACCAGAGGTGAAGAATGTGCTCTATTCTGCACCTGGGGAGAATGGTCTTTCCTGGAGCCTCTGGCTGAAAGTGCCTGGGGAAACTCAAGGCTGACCTCTTGGATTCTGGAGCTGAGGCTACAGAGGGTCTGAGGCCAGCTACACTCCAATGAAGAAGGAGATTCTAGCAACCTATGAAGAAGTTCAAGCTGCCTCAGAAGTGATCAGAACAGAAGCACAGCTTCTCCTGGCACCCCGACTACCAGTGCTGTGGTGGATGTTCAAAGGAAAGGCTCCTTCCATGCATCATGCCACTGATGCTACATGGAGTAAGTGGATTGCCTTGATCACACAGCGCACCCAAACTGGGAACCCTAATTGCCCTGGGATCTTGGAGATAATTACAAATTGGCTGGAAGGTGAGAATTTTGGCCTGGCAGATGAAGAAGAAGAGGAACAGATGGCATATGCTGAAGAAGCTCCACCATACAACCAACTACCAGAGGACGAAAAGCATTATGCTCTTTTTACTGATGGTTCCTGTTGCATTTTAATGATGCCTGAGAATTCTTAAGATTTGTAGCAAATAGGCATTTTTAGTATGGCTGTATAGTTTCTAACACTTTAGAATGGCAGTTGACAGTTACCAAACCCTGTTTTCACATTTCATATAGAATTTTCTAAATTCTTCAGGTTTTGTTTAATGTTCTTTTCAAGGGAAAAGGCTCTAGCAAGCACATCTTGTTTGGGACATATGCCTAGAAGAGCATAATAAGATATCATTATAGGCAAAGCGACTTTGAAGGCCTAGGAACCTTGGAGGAGCTCCAAAGGCCGTGTGTGCTGTGAGGAGGAGGAAGATGAGGAAGAAAGGGGTCTTAAGACCTCTGACCCAATTCTGGGGAGGTGTGCCAGGGAGGCAGATCTGGGGAGGTCCTGGGGGCAGATAGTTCTTGGATTGGATGTATTAGTACCATAAAAATGTAGAACCCCTGGACACTCGCATGCACTTTATGTATTTGTGTCCTGGTTAGAACGGCTGGGACCAATTCATCACTGGATGGGTGTAATACAAAACTGTGTATTCTATGGCCCTCCATGCCATTTCCCAAAAACTGTTGTCAGTAGAGGCCTGCAAGGTGGGAAGATGTTCCTGTACCCTTCTATGGAATTCCCCGCTCTGATACCCTTTTATGGAATTCCCCGCTCTGATACCCTTTTATGGAGGAGGGACTGAGCATCCGCATGCCCTTTTATGGAATTCCCTACTCTGAGGGAGGGACTGAGCACTCCCGCCTGAACTGGAGAGTATATAACTGGGAGTTTTAGAACCTTGCCACCTCTCGTGGGATCCAGAGGAATACTGCAGACCACCGTGTTCAACCAGACTGAGACCACCACCCTCGACTGGACTGCAATCACCACTTCTGACCAGACTGCAGCAGCTCTCCCACCAGCAGGTTTATCCCCTCTCCCTTTGCTTTGGACTCGGGGGTGGGCCAAGGTACACCACTCTTGTTCATACCCCAGGGTGCTAGGTTATACATTTGGGTTTTGTGGGTTAAAACCAATTGTCTGTCTGTATAATTGTACTTATTGCATTATTTTAATAAATTGTTATTCTGACTTATAAATCTCTCTTTTGAATTGAGTTCATTTTCCCTTGCTGGTTAACTTTTAAACCAGCACAATTTGCTGCACCATAAAGAACTTTATTAAAAGAACTATTTTCTACCTTATCTATACTAGTATTGTCCAGAAAGTTTTTTCTATTTTAGGCAATAGATTTGGCACCCCAGATGGGACAGATGGACCTCTGCACTTTTCAAGGATCGAGAAATTTGACCTTGCGAGAAATATTCTTGCGGCCAGCATTTTTGAAGAATTTCCTGCACCAATCCCGGGGAAGCTGAGATCCCAATATCCCCACAAAAATAAAGTAGGGTAGAGAGCATCTCTTTTTGGTTGTAATTTGCTAGCAATTGTGGTAACGTTAACATGTTTGTAGTAAATAGGGAGTATTCCTTTTCTTTCAGGACCGGGGCTGGGTCACATTGTGGGATCCCATTTGTGTCGTGTAGTTCATGAAAGGCGGCCGTTTTTCCCAGTGTTCCCTGAATTGCAGGCGAGCGTAGGTTTGGGGGAGATGCTGGAAGCTACTTGTATTCCAGTTATGTGACTGGGACATGTGTTGCCTGCAAGTGTGTTTTCTCCCCCTTGCACTTCTCCCGGCACAGCTCAGTTAGGCCGTTTTCAGCTGGGCTTAGTGAAACTTGCGCAGTTCAGGAGGAGGCTGGTGGTGGAGTTTCCCCACGGCTTCTGTAAGGCAAGGGGGGGTGCGGGGGACCATACCATTGTTCATTGCTCAGGGGGTTTTTGCATTGGCTTGGTACAGCCAAAAGAGAAAGGGGACGCCCTCTCTCCAAGCCCTTTCCTGTATTGAAATAGCCTTTCCCTGCTGATAGTCGCTGGTGGCGTGAGGTACCACATTGCTTCGTAACCCAAAGTACATAGGTTTGAACTTGGACCCAAGAAAGTTTTTTGTTTGAAAGTGGTGTGGTTAAAACTGCTGTGTGACATGGGTTGTGAACAATCTGCAGAGAGGGAGATTCCAAGGGGATCTCCTCTGAGGTCAGTATTAAAATTCTGGCCTCGTTTAACTGGCCCAAGTACATCCCTTAAAAGGCAAGAACTAGTTAAATTAAGTACACAGCTTTGGCCATTGTATAAATTAGATGAAGGGAAGATTTGGCCAAAATATGGATCTTTGCTATATAAACTTGTCCTACAGCTCTTGTCATTTTTAGAAAGAGAAGAAAATGGGATGAGTTTATGTATGCTGATCTATTTCTTATCTTTTTAAACCACCCATAACGGAGAAATGATTGTGGATCCGATATGCGAGGGCTAACCATCCAAGGGGAGGGGGAGGGTATCTCCCTGCTGCGAGCAGGGCAGTGGCTGGCTCCACGGCTGTGGTGAGGGGTGAAACGGCTGCTACTTTGGATGCTGCGGGCAGCGCTGCCATCCCCGATCCCTCTGCCGCCGCTCCCGGTCCTGCCGCCGTCTCGGCAACTGCTGGGGACCGAGAGGGGGCCTCCACCATTACAGGCAGGGACGACCCCTCCCCCAGGGTTTCTGCGGCTTCTGCATCCGTGGTTCTGGAAGGGGGTGCGGTTTTCATTATGCCAGGAACTGATGTAGGCGCGTTTGCCACTCGGGGTGGGGGGCGGTAACAGGTGGCTTTGGAGCCCCCGGTGCTTATGTGTTCCCCCATGCCTCAGAGCCGCTGTGGGCAGAGCCGCTGACCGGGTCCGGCGGCACACAGAAGCCTCAGGCACTGTCCGACAGCAGCTCGGGGTCCTGCCCAGGAACCCGGGAAAGTTTGGGGTCGCCTGTTAATAGGGAACCCCTAGAAATGAGATATCGGGCTCCGTCCTGGAGAGGGAAGCGGCGAGAGGGGTGGTCTGGGTCCGGACTGCCCCTGAAGTGGCCCCGCCGCCCGTGGCACTGCCCTGCCTACCAAGACTCCCAGTTTGGCACCGCCCCTGTTGCCATGGCAATAGAGTGTCTCAGGCAGGGGAGGAGAAGGGGGGCTCCTGGGGGCAGCCCATGGAAGGCTGCAGCTGCCTGGCACGCGCCGGGGACTGGCCGTCACCCTGCCCTGGTGGGGAACCATGAGGAGCGGGTGCAGGAGGCTAGGCGGCCGGCACTGTCCAACAGACCCGCCAGTCCCTGCTACGGCCCCTCCCCCTGAACTGGCTAAGATGGAAGGGGGGGCCAAAGGGGACACCCTCTGTGCTCCGACTCGGCTCTGGGGGCTGTGGCAGCCACTGTTATATTAATCATTAGTGTGTATATGTGTACCTCATATGGTACAAACAGCACTTGAACAAAAGAAGGGGCCACTGATTGTCACCTTGTGAGAAATATCTCTAATTAAAATTTAGAAGACGGCCAAATAAAGTGAAGCAAAAAACTTTATTAACAGCGTGCTGGGTCCACCGAACTCGTGACCCAGTTCGAGCACCCCCGACCGGGAGGGATGAGCCCTTTTTAAGGTCTCTTGACTTACATGACCACTCCCTCGCTCCTCCCATGCCAGGCCTTGCTCTTTTCTTCCTTAAAAGGTAATCTTTGCTTTTTGGTACAGTTCATTGGCTGTCCCCATCTACCTATCAGGTTGTTTCCCTGCCCCCGGCCGCATGGTCCCTTGGCAGCAAGCCCAAATTGGTCTTACTGCCTTATAATGGCCAGTCTTCGCGAATGAAGATTTTTGGGAAAGGTCTTTTACCTTTCCAGCCTGCGCAATGGATTTTTTAGGTGAGACACAGCCTGCGCTGAACTGAGCCCACCCTTTAATCCTAAGGTTCATCTGCCGGGGCCAAGCAAGCTTGGACAATGGCAGTGAGGTCCTCAGGACGTAGGTTTGTTTAGAGTGACCTTCTCATAGATGGATGGCCTCACAGGGCTAACGGGCTCCATCTGCCCGGGGGACCGAGGAATTGAACCAGGGTCGCAGCAGTGAGAGTCCTGCATGCTAACCACTAGGCCACCAGGGGTCCCATTCTTACTGCCTTACGTGCTTTCCGATTCACCTCTCTACTAAAACAGTAAGCTAGCAGTAAGTAACAGTGATTAGAACAACAAGAACAGTAAGCAAAGCAGTGGCGAGAACAATAAGAACAGTAAGCAAAGCAATAAGCAGCAGTAAGTAACAGTGATCAGAACAACATGCAACTCACCAGCTCCTGACCACAAAATGGCTCTTCAATCTCCCCAAACAAAATGACCTCCAGGTATCTCAACACGAGGTAACCATGGAAATCCCTGCTTGTAATAAAATTGCCTTATTTATTTCCCACAACCCACATGTTTTTGTCCCCAACGTGAACTAACAATCTATCAGAATATGACTGTTTGCAGAAGGTCTGTTCCAGCAGACTGACTTAAAGGATGTGCCACTAGAGAACCCAGGCTGGGATGAAAACAACTTCGTGCAGAATGGTAAACAAATAACAGAACATGCCTTAACAACTACAAGTGAGGTAATCAAGATAAGGAGCCTTATCCACTGTTGGTAGTCCAGGCTGGCAGCGATGACATTAATGGAAGAAGTACCAGGGCGATTAAAAAGGATTTCAAGGTGATGGGTCAATTAGTTAATGGGACAGGAGCACAGGTGGTGTTCGCCTCAGTTCCTGCAGCAGCAGGGATGAATGAGGAGTAGGAAAACCCATCTTATCAATAGGTGGCTAAAGGATTGGTGGCACCAGTGGAATTTTGGATTTTTTGACCATGGGGCAAATTCCATGGTACCTAGTCTCCTCAAATCAGATGGGCTTCATCTAACTAGGAAGGGCAAAAGGACTATAGCCCATAACTTGGCGGGGCTGATCAGGAGGGCTTTAAACTAGATTTGAAGGGGGAAGGGATTGAAAACGGGCTCTCGAGAGATGAGCAGCCCAGCTGAAATGCATGTACACTAATGCACACAGTACGGGTAACAAACAAGAGGAGCTGGAAGCCATCGTGCAGCAGGAAAGCTATGATGTAGTCGCCATCATGGAAACATGGTGGGATGACTTGCATGACTGGAGTGCTGCCATGGGTGGCTGTCAGAGACTGAAACAGTTAATGATTTATGCATTCTAGGATTGCCAAGGGACTTTTGCAGGCTTCTGCAGCACTTTTGCATTATACCTCTGATGGCCTATCAAAGCCCATCCCCCCCTCTGCCAGTCTTGAAAGGCGGGAAAAATCCTTTTACCAGGCCCCACACAGGAACTCTGTGCAGGCCCAGGAGAGGTTGGAGGCTCGAGGCGTGGCCCATGACACTATCCATGGATATAATAACTCATAACTTCTTGGAGTGTGGGGGCTTCCCTCCCTCACCCCCAAGAGACCAAGGCCACCACTTCAACTGATAGACATGGAAGCTCCAACTACCAAGTTTCATTGCTGGACCCTGTGGGCGGTGACTATATACATCTTTCCACTCTCATCTTTTCTTTCCCTTACTCTCCCTTACCCTTATTCTGTCTTTCCTTTCTCTCCCTTATGCATTTTCCCTAAAGGTTATCTCTATGCCATATTGCTATAGATGATAACAGCCAAAATACTAACATACTTATTTAAACAAATTTTTTAAAATAAACCCTACCTATATATGTTTTCAAACACCGATTATTCAGTGTCGTTTCACTCTAATCCACCCCAAGGGAATTATTGATAAGAACCTGGGTTTACCCCCCCCCCTTTTCTGGGGTGGGTCGTAGCAGTGGCTACAAGCTCTTCAGAAGGGACAGGCAAGGTAGGAGAGGTGGAGGGGTGGCTCTATATGTTAGAATAGCCCCCCTGTAATCCAGGAGGAAACAGTTTGCAACTTGCTGAGCCATTTGGATCCTCACAAGTCTATGGGACCAGATGGGATCAACCCAAGGGTGATGAGGGAGCTGGTGGAAGAGCTCACCAAGCCGGTCTCCATCATTTACCAACAGTCCTGGCTCACTGGGGAGGTCCCAGATGATTGGAAGTTGGCAAATGTCACGCCCATCCACAAAAAGGGCCGGAAGGAGGACCCGGGAAACTACAGGCCCGTCAGCCTGACCTCAGTGCCTGGCAAGGTTATGGAGCAGATCATCCTAAGTGCAATCACACAGCACCTACAGGATGGACAAGGGATCAGACCCAGCCAGCATGGGTTTAGGAGGGGCAGGTCCTGTCTGACCAACCTGATCTCCTTTTATGATCAGGTGACCCTCCTGGTGGATGAGGGGAAGGCTGTGGATGTGGTCTACCTGGACTTCAGCAAAGCCTTTGACACTGTCTCCCACAGCATTCTCCTGAAAAAGCTGGCAACCCATGGTGTGGACAGGGGCACTCTCTGCTGGGTTAGGAACTGGCTGGATGGCCGGGCCCAGAGAGTGGTGGTGAACGGTGCTGCATCCAGTTGGCAGCCAGTCACTAGTGGTGTCTCCCAGGGATCAGTGTTGGGCCCAGTTCTATTTAATATCTTTATTGATGATTTAGATGAGGGGCTGAGTCCACCATTAGCAAATTTGCAGATGACACTAAGTTGGGGGGGAGTGTTGACCAGCTGGAAGGCAGGAAGGCTCTGCAGAGGGACCTGGACAGACTGGAGAGCTGGGCTGATTCCAACAGGATGAGGTTCAACAAGGCCAAGTGCCGGGTCCTGCATTTTGGCCACAACAACCCCATGCAGCGCTACAGGCTGAGGACAGAATGGCTGGAGAGCAACCAGACAGAAAGGGACTTGGGAGTTTGGATTGACAGGAAGCTGAACATGAGCCAGCAGTGTGCCCAGGTGGCCAAGAAGGTCAATGGCATCCTGGCCTGTATCAGGAACAGTGTGGCCAACAGGTCCAGGGAAGTGATTCTGCCCCTGTACTCAGTGCTGGTGAGGCCACACCTCGAGTACTGTGTCCAGTTCTGGGCCCCTCAGTTCAGGAAGGATATTGAGGTGCTGGAGCAGGTCCAGAGAAGAGCAACGAGGCTGGTGAAGGGACTCGAGCACAAGTCCTATGAGGAGAGGCTAAGGGAGCTGGGATTGTTTAGCCTAGAGAAGAGGAGGCTCAGGGGAGACCTCATCACTCTCTACAACTCCCTGAAAGGAGGTTGTAGCCAGGTGGGGGTTGGTCTCTTCTCCCAGGCAGCTATCAGTAAGACAAGAGGGCATGGTCTTAAGCTCTGCCAGGGGAGGTTTAGGTTGGATATTAGAAAGAAATTCTTTACAGAGAGGGTAATAGGGCATTGGAATGGGCTGCCCAGGGAAGTGGTGGATTCTCCATCCCTGGAGGTTTTTAAGATGAGACTGGATGTGGCACTTAGTGCCATGGTCTAGTAACTGTGGTGGTAGTGGACCAAGGGTTGGACTTGATGATCTCAGAGGTCTTTTCCAACCCAGCTGATTCTATGATTCTATCTGATGCACCAAGACAAAAAGTTTTGGACTGTGACAGAAATTCCTGAGATGGATCCCAGGTCAGAGAAGAAGTAAATAAGACTTGGAGGAGAAAGGCAGATGAAACAGGAGGCCAGGCCCAAAAGAGTTAACTAAGAAACTTGGGCCTGTGAGAAAAATCTCTTTTACCAATTTATAAAACAGCAAAAAAAATACTTGCAGGACAAGGAAACTTACAGAAAAGAATCCTTTATTTGCAGCACTGGGTGTAGTCCCAAGCCACCCGCCTGGAAAAGCACACCCCCCTCCAAGAGCCCGCTCCTTTTGTACTCTTCAGCTACCCAATATCTTGAATATTCAGCAGGTAACAGGTATTTTACCTTAAAGGGTAATTTTCAAATCGGCGGGTGGGTGTCACCCTCCCACCTGATTGGTTTCGCTTGATTGATCCCACTTGATTGGATCATGACGTACCCCCCTGTACTTGTACAGGGGGCCCCCCTGTACAGCTTGATTGATTGATGACGTACCCCCCTGTACTTGTACAGGGGGCCCCCTGTACAGCTTGATTGATTGATGACGTATCCCCCTGTACCGCACAGTGGGGGTTCTTTTTGCACACAAAGACATGTGGCCGACGTAAATTTTCCATCTATATATTGCATCCTACCTCGGCCGCAATATTCCCTCGGTGTACAGCCCTGACGGGGCCTTTTACCTTACAATCTTCGCGAGGTGCCTAAATATTCCCAAAATTAAATGGGAGGTAAGAAGAAAATCCCAACACCCCCTGTTTCCCACTTACATAAATTTACTTATAATAAAACCAGATTATTTTATTTCTCATAGGCCTGCTAACAAGTTAGTTACATCCAAAATGATCTGTGCTTGTTCTGTTCTACTTACTGGACCAAAACTTAAGAGAATGGTAGAAGTACATGTAATAGGCCTAGAGGTAATAAATTAAGATGCAGTAGGATAAAGTAGACATTTGAATAGAAGAAATAGGCCAGGAGCCAGGGCTTTTCCAAGTTTCAGTGAGCGGGTCAAGAACAATGGAAAAGAAGAGGGGTCAAGCTGAGGAAGATGAGATTAAGCCCCCAGACCCATGGGAGGAAGATCGGAACTACCACCAAAATTGAGGGCCAAGAGAAGCACCGCCCTAAGCCCTGCCTGCGCTCCACCTATACTCCACCTATTATTAATATGCATAGATAGATGTTGTAATCACTTGAATATGCATTTAATCATATCTGAAAATTGTATTAAAACTGCTGATTTTGTGTGAAGCCTTTGAGCAAGTTTTTCCAGCAATAGCTGGCTTGCTCCCAGTGCTGCTAATAAATACCTTTGCTGCTCAAAAGATCAAAGTCTCTGGGCAGTTCATTATACCCGATTTTTCGGATTCACAGAGCAATTAGTTTACTGCAGATGAGATCGAGTGAAATCAGAAATGAATGATATTAAATGATTTATCCTTTGTGTTTGCAGAATATGGTTTGTATGGCCAGTCTTCGCGAACGAAGATTTTGGGAAAGGTCTTTTACCTTTCCAGCCTGCGCAATGGATTTTTTTAGGTGAGACACAGCATGCGCTGAACTGAGCCCACCCTTTAATCCTAAGGTTCATCTGCCGGGGCCAAGCGAGCTTGGACAATGGCAGTGAGGTCCTCAGGACGTAGGTTTGTTTAGAGTGACCTTCTCATAGATGGATGGCCTCACAGGGCTAACGAGCTCCATCTGCCCGGGGGACCGGGGAATCGAACCTGGGTCGCAGCGGTGAGAGGGCCGCATCCTAACCACTAGGCCACCAGAGGTCCCAGAATATGGTTTACAACTTGGCTATTTGCACCTGGATCAGTCAACCATCCTAAGCAGGGCCTTGGTTATAATAGCAAACATGGTTCCAAATACTTACACCTGAGTAAGTAAACAAGAAAGACTAATTTGTGGGAAAACTTCTGTCATGGTTAAGAACTATTGTAAAACAAAATTATCAGCCCTCCAAAGGCACTCTAACATAATTGAATGGCTTTAGATCAGCTCTTGGCCTCCAAAGGTGGTGTGTATACAAAGATCAGACTTTGAATTTGGATCTAAATTGGGGTAAGAAATTAGAACATTCTTAGGTTAGACAGAAATTATTGTATCCAAACTGAAAAGACTCCAAAAGGATGAATTGGCTACTCAAATTTGAATAATACTGTCAAAACACCAGACGGTTCAATGACTATTGTATTTTTGTTATCTTCTGTCCTTTGTTGCCTTTTAGGCTTCTTTTACTGTTAATTTGATTGCTAGATTGCTGCCTCTTTCTAACAGGTCTAAGTGGGACTGAGTTTTCTCCTTTTGCAGGTGTCCTATAAGGAGGTGATATGGCAACAGAATTGAAAACTCATATGTTTTTGTTACATTGATTCTTTTGAAGTTTGTGATGTTCATATTTGTACATGTTTTGTGCCAGCAGTTTGGCAGCATTTTGCGAACATCGTTTGGAATATCTCTGTCTCTTCTTTGATTGCTGCAGCTTGTGAAAGAGATTCCTCCCTGGGTTGGTTTGGGAAATCCACACAGGATTTCATGTGATACTCAGATCAAATTTATCTACTTTGAATTTGGCTCTAAAATGCTTTGTCACTGAGTGTCATTTAGAGGTGTGTGAAGTGCTGAGCTTCACAGAAAAGGAGTCCTGTGTTAGGAGGCAAGGGGGGTAAGAAGGTGGCTGCAGCACTGCAAATGAGGGACTGGTTTTGTGGACCCTCCTATGGGCCCTGGCTTGCATCTTGCCTGCAATCTTTGAGACAAACTGGTGTTGGGATGCAAATTCTTCAAGACACTGCAAAGATAAGAACCATCTTAGCAAGAAGCCTTGGGAATTAAACAAAGGCAAGGAGAGTCTGTTTACATTCACTCCCTGAAATTCTTGCTTATCTATGTTAATTAAGCAGAGTTGTAGGCCCTGTGGTAAATCTCTTTATGGCTTTGCTTTGTCCCATCTATCATTGTAACTGTGATAAAAAAATGCCTGCTTTTCTGTTTGATGAAAAACATCTCCCTGTGTTTCCTTGACCTCTAACCCCGGCTATAAATGGAATGCCTGTCCCTCCTTCCCCAAACCCTATATATACCAAAATTTGTAATCAATAAACGATTCAGTTTTGTACTCACAAAATAAGCCCTCGGTACTCCCCAATTACCCAGGTGTTGCTTATAAAGTTATCTTACCGACCCAGAATGCCTAGAATTACCCATACCAGAAGCTGCATTCCCAGAGAGTCGGCAGGCTCACAAAATAGCAGGCATCCCCGCAAAAGGCAATGCTGTCCTTGATGCAAAGCTTATTCCCACCTCCAACAAGAGCTAACTGCTTTTATACAATTAACTGAGTGACGTCTACCTAGGCAGGTGTGGCCAGCACCGCCCAGCCAGAGGCCCTCAGTCCCTCCCTTCGTTATGCAAGTCAATTAATTTGAGTTTATACCAGATGCTTGCTTCAAGGACAAAGTTCTCGTCTATCAGTGCTTGTTTTCTCATTACTTGGCAGGGAAAGAACAAAACTTTTACAGGTGTTTGGGCCAAACACAGACCAAAGTATCAACATCCCTGATACAAGGTCAACCCACCACAGGAGTATTAATACCTGTGTGTTAGCAGTAGGGATCAGTTGGAGCTGGGAATGAATAATTTGTATATACTAGTAGTTTTCAGGCATTGATTTCCTAAGTTCAACCAGAAGAGTTATGAGGGTTGTATTCCATATATCATTATTTAAATCTTGCATTTTGGACTCTGGAGGTGCTCCAGTCTAAAAGTCTGTGCACATTGACTGGAGGGAAAAGACATATCTCTCCTCTGGTTCTGTGTGAAGTAATCCCAGACTGAGAAGTATAGCTGTGTCAACTTCTGGCAAGGCCCAGTGAAGCTCTTGTCAGAACTTATAGCTTAGGCCACACACTGTGCCAACATGGTTTTGTTGATTTTGGATTCAGGTTGGTTTTGAAACATTGCACCACACTGTACCATGAAGATACATTAGCTAAAGCTGTCCTTAGAGAGGGGATCTTTGCACAATATTCCACTGAATAGTTAGATATATTCAAAATCTAATAGATTGACACAGATGAGAATAAAATAATTCCATTCACTACACTAATCTGAAGGCTATATAAAAGAAGATATTTATTGGTTATTACAGATGGAAAACAAATTCCAAGAAGTGATGATAAGAGAAACTCCTGTTTTATAAAGCACTGAAGATGAGTGAAGTAATTTGGAACTCCAGGAATAATGGTTTAAGGAATTAAATATTACAGATACTTGGTGATTTATAAACCTTTTAACACTCATGCATAAAAGTAGGTTCTAGAAAGTCGAGACAATTGCAATTATTTCTTTTGATATCTCTATTCTGTGGTAGAAATAGATAAAAAAGAAATGAAACCTTCCATTATATTTTCACTGCGTAACAGTAATTTAGGAACAGAAACAATATGAACTAAATGACAACAAATGTATTAGGTGAGTAGTTTTGTTGAAAGAGATATATTAGCACATAAAATAATCTCTTATTACGGATTCAACCAACTCTGGAGACAATATGCACACTTTAATGAATGTACCACCTGGACCCGACTGACCTAATGTAAATATGAATCTAGTTATATATTTTTTTTAATTATGCAGCCTTGTTTTATCCAAACCACTACATTTCCATCAGTGTCCATTTTAGTTTTTCAAATGTTTTGCAAATCAATCATGCCAGTAGACACAAAATAATGATTGGGGCCTGTTCTTCAACACAGAAAAGACCTGAGAAGCATGTGCATGTGGATATTGGGGATGACTTAGTTTGTCATACTGCAGTGAAATAGATTTGTGTACCATATGACACCATCTTAGGAGCTGACACCAAACATTAGTTTCTGCTAGCTTTAAAATTTAATTATAAAAAAGAGTCTGACTGGAGAGGGAAACGAAAACTGTTGAAAGTGGCCCAACATTGTATTTCCCTGCTATTCTGTAAAAAAGGATAAACCAAATGCCTTTAAGAAGAAACAAACTTTCATGTTTACCCAAATAAGGTGTCAAGTCACAGCCAGGCTTTGCGAACGAAGATTTGGGAAAGGTCTCTAACCACGTTTGCTACAAGCACGCTGGTGGCTAAAAAGGCCGATAGGAGACAGGCATGTCTGGTTGCAAAAGGCACAGCAGAAAGACTCCTTAGGTGGTAAATTCTGCAGGGCACGATTCTTTCTGCGTTGTCTTTTCTCCTCAAGAGTGATCCTGCGTGCTTTCTTAAAGGCATCAGTAGCGTTATAGATAGTGTGTCTCCAGACCTCCCAATTGGAGGCCAGAGTAGACCAGTTATGATGATCAACATGGCCAAGGCTGAGATGTTGTTTCAGGGAGTCCTTGTATCTTCTCTTCGGGGCTCCTCTCATGCGGCAGCTGGTGGTAAGTTCACCATAAAGCAAGATCTTAGGGAGGTGGTGGTCCTTCATCCTTGAGACGTGCCCTGCCCAGCGCAGCTGTGTTCTCAGCAACATGGCCTCAATACTTGTGACTGCTGCTTGTTCTAGAACAGATGTATTAGTCACATAATCTGACCAGTGGATGTTTAGGATTGTACGAAGGCAGCGTTGATGGAAGCGTTCTAGGAGTCGCAGGTGGTGGCGGTAGATGATCCATGATTCAGATCCATGTAAGAGAGTAGACAGCACTATGGCTCTGTAAACACTGATCTTTGTACTTTTCTTCAAGTGTTTATTTCGCCAAACTCTTTTATGAAGCTTTCCGAAGGCACTATATGCCTTTGCTAACCTGTTGTCTATCTCTCCGTCAATCTTACCATCCGAGGAGATGAGGCTACCTAGGTAATTAAACTGCTGGACTGATTTGAGCACTGATTCGCCAATGGTGATATGGGGATGATGGAAGACTTCCTGAGGTACAGGTTTATAGAGGACTTCTGTCTTCTTTAAGCTGACTTCCAGCCCAAAGAGCTCAGCAGCGTCTGCAAAGCAGAATGTTAAACGCTGCAGAGCTGCTTCTGTGTGGGCCACAAGGGCGGCGTCATCAGCATAGAGCAGCTCCCGGACAAGATGGTTTAAGGTCTTAGTATAGGCCTTCAGTCGCCTTAGGTTGAAAAGGCTTCCATCAGTACGGTATCAAATGTAGATACTGTCCTGATCCTCAAGGTCTGCCGTGGCCGTTTGGAGCATCATGCTGAAAAAGACTGTGAATAGGGTTGGTGCGAGAACACAGCCTTGTTTCACACCATTAGTTATTAGAAAGGGCTCAGAGAGTGCATTGCCATATCTGACTTGGCTGTGTTGATCCTCATGGAGTGAGATGACTTCAGTAGCTCTAGAACTGAAAAAAATCTGAATTCTTAGAATTGGTTTCTTTTGTGATCTCTACCTATGCCTTCAATTTTGTTATATTTATCTGATTAGAACTACATTTCATCTAATTGCAGTCCATATTGTGAGCCTTTTGAAAAGAGGACAATAAAACTTTATGAATAAAGATATTTAGATATTGCTAAATCAGTATGCAGTGAATTTTAGAAAATAATCTATGATGCAAATCATAGAATGGTTTGAGATAAAAGGGACCTTGAAAATCATCTAGTTCAAATCCCCCTGCCATGGGCAGGGACACCTTCCACTAGACCAGGTGGCTCAGGGCCCCATCCAACCTGGCCTTGAACACTTCCAGGGATGGGGCATCCACAATTTCTCTGGGCAACTTGTTCCAGCGCCTCGCCATCCTCACAGTAAAGAATCTCTTCCTAATATCTAATCCAAACCTACTCTCAGTTTGAAGCCATCCCCCCTTGTCCTGTCACTACATGCCCTTGTAAACAGTTCCTCTCTAGCTTTCTTGTAGGCTCCCTTCAGATACTGGAAGGCTGCAATTAGGTCTTCCCAGTCTTCTCTTCTCCAGGCTGAACAATCCCAATTCTCTCAGCCTTTCCTCATAGGAGAGGTGTTCCATCCCTCTAATCATCTTCATGGCCCTCCTTCGGGCTAATGCCTTTAAGTTTTGAAGAACTGAATTTAAGGTTAATATCTTAAATCTGTAAGAAAATGATCATATTGCAAAGGTAATACAGAGTAGTCTGACTGTCAGTATAGATAGGGTGTGTTTTGAAATCTGTTAATCACCTACTAATTGAAGTGAATAGCAAAATTATCTGTAACTTCAATGGGAGTAGAGTTAGGTCAGCACTTGCAGGTTTGAAAGTCATGTACAAAGAATTAAAGTAGATTAGCCAGACCACAGAAATAAGTTTCTCAGAAAATGATGAACATGCTAATGGAAAAAGTAAAAAAACACAATGACACTTTTTGCAATCACATGGAAGACTTTCACTTGACTCTCACATTCAGGAATGGGACTGTGCATTTTTCCTTTTTAGATTTCACTTTCCTTATTAGATTTTCTTAAAAAATTGTGCAGTAATATTTTTTAATGTCTGATCCTTTTATAGCTTCCTGTGGGACCAGGATCAGATGGACCTATGAGTGGACTGGGTGGAATGGATTCACATCACATGAATGGATCATTAGGTAATAATAGTAAATGTTATGAACATTGTGAATTGACAATGAGCAGTGCCATTTTCTATGACTAGTTCTCCAAGTTATGTGGGAGACCATATGTTAAAATATTTTAAAAAATAAAAAAGCTGTATATACATTAATAAGAAATATTAAGATACTTTTTAAGCATATGAATTGAATTATATAATGCACCTGTGGAAGAAAAATACTCTATGTTATTTATATTGCATAGTATAATTTTAATCCAGTTGTTTCAAACCACTCTATAAACATATCATCACAGTAATGTGGAACTGATGGCTTAAGACCCATTTTTCTTTTTCTCTCTTCCTCTTTCAAAAACTTGGCAAGGTGTCATTATGACATGCTGGTCTGAGTTCTTATCAAGTACATGGAAGTAAGCTATTACACATATATTGATGTATGCAATAAGCTGTTTTTATCCCATATTTTGATATCCTCATTTGTTCTATAATTAGCCTTCTATCTGTTAAGTATTAGTTTTATTATTCCATCCCCATAAGCAGCTTCAGACAACTGCCATTTTAGTGCACCACAAAAGAACATGCATTCTTGTCAGGGCATACAACAGTAGGAAGAAAAGAGTACTTCCTGTCTTTTGACATTATGGCTTTCAAGAGATTCTTATCTAAGGGAGAAGCCTTACACAATTCTACAAAACATGCACTCTTTTATCCCCTGAGAGTCTTTTTGGATGAATGACACTTGAAAGGGATTTAAGCAATAATCTGCAGCTAAATAAATTGCATTTATGCCTTCTTCTTCCATACCCACAAGGTAAACAAATACCTTGCATTTATTTGTACTTATACCATAACACTAAGCCACTAACTCTGAATACGGTTTTTGTATTGTGCTCTTCACTTCTATCTGCACCAAGGAGTATCATTCATATGGGCAACAATGGGGGGAACCTCAGTCTGCAAATACTTCAGATCTCTTTCCTCCTCTGTGTTGATCAGGAAGGTTCTCTTTTACATCTGGGAGCTGGCCCGATAACACAGGGCACCTGCAACATTGCTGAATACAAGCTAAATATATGATGGGAAAGTAGAAGCCAAGCTGATACTGTTCCCCTGCTTCTATCCATACTACCATGGTGGATGGAAAATTAGTACAGTTATAGCCTAGAAGCTGGAGACTGTGAGACAGGAAGTATAAAAAGGTAAGAAAAAGGGAGAAATTGGAAAAGGCTATGCCAAGATGAGAAAAAACTAAGCCATCAAACCTCATTTAGGAGATATATTCTGAGCAATTAAAATTCAACAAAATGCATATAACTTCCAATAGAATTGTCTTTTTTTCTTGGCACAGGTCTCTGAAATTCCTATATTAATTTGTGTAAGGCCATCTTGTGAGTTTATAGCTTTCTTTACATATTACAATCCTAAAATAGATCGTTGATTTAATTATAATGATGCACATCATATTCAAGTAAATGAAAACCTGTAAATGATAATTGCATCTTTTTCTGTCACTTATTATATCCCAAGAATTATTGAAACAGTTACAGTTACAGATGGATTTTATATGTACCTAGTTGGTTAGTTATTTTCTCTAGTGCAAAGTATGTCATTTAGTCAAATTAAGAACAACTGTTTTATAAGGTAATTTTATTTCTAAAATGGAACCTGAGTTCTTTTAGGAATGCAAGACTGGAAGAGATCTCCTGCATTCAGTTTCATGCTGCAGTACGCAGTTATGTCTCATAATCACAGGCGTAAATTGGTCAAACTCCATCTTGAACTTCTCTAGCTTCTTTGACCACAACCCTTCTACTAGGTATCTATTCATGCCTCTTATAGTTGGAAACAAATCTTTTTATGATTTCCACCAAAAGTTTTCCATTTGTCCATGACAAAAAGACTCTTCCTAATGTTTATGTGTCTGGTGTATATCTAGTGAGAAATCATATTCCTTCTCAGCCTTAATTTTCCTGGCTAAATATACCAAGCTATTTCAGTCTCCTCCCACAGCTCCATTTTCTTGATTCTTTTTCTTTGACACTATATGTGTCAGGGGTTAATTACGCTGATACTTTTGGTCTGTGTTTGGCCCAGCCAGCTGTAAAAGTTTTGCTCTTTCCCTGCCAAGTTATGAGAAAACAAGCACTGATAAAATGGGAAATTTGTCCTTGAAGAGAGTTTTTGTATAAACTATATTTAATTGGTATTCTGTGATTGGCTAATCGTTCTCCAAGGTCGCTTGAAGGAGAGATTGAGGAGGAGGAGGATGAAGTAAACCCACCGACTCAATTAAGAAAGACCCCTCCAGGTGCAGTACGCAAGCGCAGGGAAAGCCATGCATGCGCAGAAGAGATATTACTCGCATAACCGGGAGGTGGGACTGAGGGCCTCTGGCTGGGCAGTGCTGGCCACACCTGCCTAGGTTGAGGTCACTCAGTTAATTGTATAAAAAGCAGATAGCTCTTCTTTGGAAAGTAGCTAGCTTCACATCAAGGACGCCTGCCAATTTGTGAACTTACTGACTCTCCAAGGATGCAGCTTCTGCTATGGGTAATTATAGGCATGCTAGGTCGGTAAGAGAGACCCCTGGTGGCCTAGTGGTTAGCGTGCAGGACTTTCACTGCTGCGACCACGGGTTCAAATCCCGGTCTCCTGGCCTGATGGAGGTCGTTAGCCCTGTGTGGCCATCCATCTATGAGAAGGACACTCTAAACAAACCTACGTCCTGAGGACCTCACTGCCATTGTCCAAGCTTGCTTGGCCCCGGCAGATGAACCTTAGGATTAAAGGGTGGGCTCAGTTCAGCGCAGGCTGTGTCTCACCTAAAAAATCCATTGCGCAGGCTGGAAAGGTAAAAGACCTTTCCCCAAATCTTCGTTCGCGAAGATGAGCCATTATTATATATTATAGGTCGGTAAGATAACTTTATGGGCAACAGCTGGGTGGCTGGGGAGGTCGTGCTGGGAGCTTATTTCTCTCCTCCTTCCTCTCTTTTGGGTTTGTTCGTTTTGTTGGCCATCTCTTGGTAATAAATATCAGTTTTGTTGAGCTTCCAATGGTGTCATGGTTTCAGATTCAGTATGGTCCAAACCCCTGCCTAATACAACTATACCAGTTTGAATTTGTCTTTCCTGAAATATGGTGACCATAATTGTTTGCTGTCTGTTGCGGCTAGAAATGCTTTTCTTGATACATCCATCCTTAAATTATATTTAATTTATTCTTGGCTTTAACCAAGTGAGAGCTACAGCATATGAGAAAAATACTTTTTGTTAGTCTTGCACTAATTAGATTTAAATTTTTTTTGTTTCTATTACTCCAGTCCTCGGGATCACCTACTTTCTTCCAAAAGATATTATTATCAGTGTTTGTAATGCATCCAAAGTTGATGTCATTTTAGTAAATTTCAGTAGTAAGCTTCTGCTTCTAGGGGAAAAGACATTGATGAAACACCCCCTCAACTGACCCTAGAGATATTTCATTAGAATCCCAAAATCACGGAATGGTTTGGGTTGGAAGGGGCCTTAAAGGTCATCTAGTTCCAACCCCACTGCCATGGGTAGGAACACTTTCTGCTAGACCAGGTTGCTCAAAGCCCCATCCAACTTGGCCTTGAACACTTTCAGGGATGGGGTATTAGCATTAGCAGTCTTATATGGAGTTTTGGGTAGCTGAAATTCAGTAAAAATGGTGATCATTTTTGTCAGCAACATTAACTTTTACTAGTTAGCCATGATTTAGCTTCCTCCCTCCCCTCAAGCTGAAGCAACATCTTCCTCAGGTGTATGTACCCAAAATGAGTTGCAGTACTTGGCTAAGAGGACAGGGAGGTTGGACATATCCTTTTCTGAGTTGTCAGACTGCCTCATCCTAAAGAATGGCGTTTAAGGAACTGATACAGATCAGAAACATGTCCTTTTTTTCTTTTTTTTTACATTAGGTGTATACACTATATATTTTAGTATGAAAATAAGCTCTTAGATTAATTTCAGCTCAAAATTAACTGATTAACTATCTATTTTAATTTAAGGCTCAGGAGACATGGACAATATTTCCAAAGTATCTAGTAAAGTATTTGGAATTTTTAGAATAATATTTCACTCTCAACATATTTTCATTGTCTCTATTAAGCTTTTTATTATGTATCTACATTTCCTACTTGTCAGCTCTTTGGAGGCTGTGCAGACAGAATTAGCATTAATTGAAAGTTTAAAAACAATATCTATAATCAATAGGGAGTATAAGTAGACTTAATGTGTATTAATGAATGTGATTAACATAATCTGTTTGATCAGGTTGTAATTTTCCACACTGTGAAGACAAATAAATATAGTACTAATAATCAATTCTAGCTGGATGCAAATGTTGGGAAATGTCATTAGGATGTTACTTTTATGCACTGCGTGATTCCTTTTGCCACCACTGTAAGGCAACATTAACAAATAAATCACTAGTCTAAGTCCCTAAAAGGTAGATTAAAATATAGTTGCAAAAAACCCACTGTTTTGATACAACTGTTAAACAAACATTAAATACTAAACACAACTATAAAATAGTATATGCAAAATGAATGTGAGTTTAACCTGTAGGGGTTTTGCAGATACAAAAATAATACTGTACTTGAATGTGTCACTGCTTCCACAAAACTAAAAATCTGCTACATCTATAATAATTATTATTTAATTGTTACATTATAATTACAATTATTAATAATTATTAATTTAAGGACTTATTCAAATAAAGAATTAATGAGCTTATTCAGTGTTGATAAAGTGATAGAAATTTGTCTTTGTAAAATACTGTTTTGTACTCAGCATCTTCAGATGTATCTGACTAAAACTAATAAAAAATATCACTAAAATTGTCTCCCTGTATTTTTGTACTTTTGATCTATAAATATGGAATTGATGAAGGGATTGTTTCAGTTAAAATTTTATAACTCATTCATTCGAAATTACTGTTACAATTTTCTTATCGATTGTAGGGATAGGTAAAATTTCAGAAGAATTTGTGACAGAAAGCTAGAACTGGTTTCACTTAGGAAGACTGTAAAATGCCTTCTCAGATGGGTTAGATGGGTTTTTTTCTTCCTGCATTGCAGAGAAAGTTTCAGGGAGAAGCTGTGAGCAAGCTATGTCTCTCTGGTATGCAGAGAGATAACATGTTTGCAGACATGTACAAGGCCTCCTCAGGCCGGGGGAGGGGAAGGAGGAGAGAGAGAAGATACAAAAAGCTTTGGAGAAGCCAGGGCATTGTCTTTTTTCCCTGGAGCCCAGTGTGTGCAGCATTGTTAAGAAGTGGTCCTTGCATCTGAAATAAACCTTTTTTTATTCCTTCCACTGCCTTGGCATTCTTGGGAAGAATACCTGTGTATGTTTTACCTTACATTGATCTTCAAAAAAAAGGAATGAGATTTTAAGTGAATTATTGCCTACAACTTTTGGTTGACCGAGGACTAAGTGCTACAGTGCTGTTGCTAGATCTCTCAGTACAGACTTTGCCACTTTTGAATCTGGCTAAGGCTTGTCTGCACATGTTCTGGTCAGGATATCACTGTAGATGCTCTCTCAGGCTATCACTGACATACGATGAGATACAAACATGTCAAAAAGGGAAGAAAATATTGACCTAAATTTCTGTGGGTTAAAATAGAAGTTTGTAGTATAAATTTATTTTCAAATATATTTTCAAATATTCAAAAAATAGAAAGCATTCTTCAATTAGTGATACATTCCTTTCAAAATTACATAGGTGATTATAGCCTCAGAATAACCTTCCATGACCTTTCATGGAAAGTAGGACCACAGCAGTATGCCCCTTGCACCATTTTGAACCTATGAGGGAAAAACATCTATAGCAGTGCTACATTTTTGTATCATGTTCAGGCCCTGTGAAAATGTCATGGTTTGACCAACTCTCCCCCCCTGGAGCTGGAAGATGGCTAGTTGCAGGGGTGGTGTTTTCAGTGCTGAGCCAATGGGAAGCTTGAAACACCTCTGCGAAATTACATATTTGCTGAAACAGGAAAAGAAGCTTGTGGCGTAGTTGGAAATTAGAAGCAGGAGACAGCAGAGGGGCCAGGCCCCTCTGCCCCCCTGGCTGGGCTGCGGGGGGCCCGGCGCGGTGTTAAAACTGGACCAGGTGCTGTGACCAAGGAATGGGGGGGGTTTTCCCCACTCACAGTGGGGGCGGCAGCAGAGGCAGCATGGAGCAGCGAGCTGCAGCCAGAGCCGAGACTGGGCTCCTGGCCAAAAATTGTGAAGCAGAGACCAGAAGAGTTCCAGAGAGCAAGAGAAAAAAAAGCTGCCTGGCGAGCAGCAAAGCATGGCACGGAACCAGACCCTGAGTCTGCAGGAGCAGCCGAAGCAGCAACGAGCCGGAGCAGAAAGAGAAGCCTGCTGGAAACGTTCTGGGGTAGGAACTGAACCAAAAACCCCTGAACCCTTTTTGACCCGGGGAGGGGTGGATCCTGTTTAGGGGACCCCCAAAACTCCTTGTGGAAGGAACCTCCATGGAGCAGAGAATAAAGACTTTAAACTTTAACTCCCTGTATTCCGTGGTGACGACATGGTGACATGAGCGTTCCCTGGAAGCCCATGGGTGAGCCCTCGATAGCGTAGCCGAGTGGCGAGAGGTGGGGATAGACCCCCCTGCATTCCAATGAAGAGAGAGAGAAGATTTTCTAGCTACTGCAAATTGGAGCTGTGGCCTTGAGAGTAAAGGAGACACTTCTTCTCCTGGACTTTATGGGGGGAGGAAGGGGTGATGTTTGTAAATACACTGTTTTATCATCATAGGAGAATTAGTTAAGATTGTTGTATATATTACTTTATAGTTTTTATTCTGTTAGTAATAAAGTTTGATACTATTTCCCCATGCTGGGTTTGTTTGCCTGTGTGAAACTTCTCTCAACCTTTGAGCAAATTTGTGGGGGTTTGAAAAATTGGCTTTGGGTCTCAAACCACGTCAGAAAAGTACAACAGTGGACTGAAATTACCATGTTGCCTTAGCTGTCAATATACACCTCCACTGAGATAATAAATATACATCACATTTTTAATCAGTGTCTATAATTTTTCTTCAGGGCTTTTCTTTTTCAAAAATTTTTTTTCAAAATGAAGCCTTTTAAAAGTAGAAAACATTTCTATAAATTTGGCACTAAAATTATTTTAAAAAACCTATATTAATCACACTGGTATTAGGTATCAGCATATGCACTAATATGATTTTTAGAAAACCTGAATCCAAAAATGTACCTGGAAGTCTTGTAATTTGTGAACCTTAATAAATACATAATGGAAATTATATTCCATGCAAGTCTTTTTCAAATAGCTAAAAGAAAAGTGATGTTTACTTGGGAAATAAGTGTTGTATTGCTAGATGCTCAAGGCCAAGCACAGGATTTCAATGGAGTAAAATGTATATTAGAGGAACAGATTATCTATTACCACTGAGATGAATGTATTAGGGAGGGGTTCGGAACATACTGAAATCTGAAGCCAAGACACCATTGAAAGCTCAGCAAAACTGTTATTTATCACAAAGAAGTGGCTGAAGTAAACGGGAACCTGAGAGAAAGACAAACCAATGAGGAAATGATGACACCCTACTCACTCAGGTGTCATTCATGGGGTTATCTTACCAACTCCGAATGCCATAAAATCCTCTGCAGCAGCTGCGTTTTTCAGAGGGTTAGCAGGTTCACACGTAGCAGGCGTCCCTGCTAAAGACAACTTGGTCCTTCGTGTGGAGCAAGTCTCCTCCAAAAAGCTGACTGTCTGCTTTTATACAATCAACTGAGTACATCTGCCTAGGCAGGTGTGGCCCCTCCCCTCTTCTTCGGTTTCTCTTTCAAATATCCTTGGCGGATGATGAACCAATCACAGAACACCAATTAATATAGTTTATACAAGAAGCTCTCTCTCCAAGGACGAAGTTACAGTTTTATCAGTGAACTTGGCAGGGAAAATATAAACTCATACAGGTGACTGGGGCCAAACACAGATCAAAAGTATCAACATCCCTGATACAGATGAAAAAAATTAATCCAGTCTTGGTAGAATCGTTACAGTTGACACAATTCATAGCTACATTTTCCAGAGAAGATTTTAATTTAATTTGCTGAATGGTAAAACATGGCAATGGACACAAAATAGATTGAGGTGGTGTAAAGAACTGATGGAAGCAGTACATGCTTCATCATTGCCTTCTGTTTGTTTTTGTTCCAACTGCAGAAAGCAAATTGTTTTGACTGTTACAACAGCACCTGCATGCAGTGCATGTTAAACGTGCTGTTGTTATGTAGTTACCACCTGCCGTAAGGCAGGACGTCTCTGACCCTATATAAGCAAGTGCCTATGACATGCCCAGGGGAAGAGATTGAAGAGATGCCTTAGGATTGGGCACGCCACATGGAAGATCGAAGGCGGGAACCCTGCCCCCCCTCCACGAGCCACAGGGACACGCTGCAGTCCCCACAGTCACCGAGCAGCTGCAGGACTTCCCCACAGTCACAGAGCAGGGATTCCCCCACATTCCAGAGAGCTGGGACCACACTGCGCAGACTAAGGTGGGAAACCCTGCCCTCACACACACGGCCGGCACATGCCATGGGCACACACACCACTGCCCACACACAAGCCATGCTCCGACACTGCCCACTCAACACTGCGACCAACCTGACCAGACCCAGGACACGCCATGGAGCCGACACACTCTGCGAGAACTCCACTCATGTTGCAGAGACAAAAGACCAGAGAACGACCAGACTGAGATTCCCCCCCCCTTCCCCATCACCAAGGACAAGATCCAGTGCAGAGTTCATGTTGGTGGTAAACTCTTTTCTCCGCTTCTTGTAATTACGCTTAGTTTTTCCCACTTTTCTCTATTTTTCCTTCTTTCTCTCTCTGCCTCTCTTATAGTTAATAAAGTTGAATTATCATTCTGGATACCAACATTTGACCTCATTTGTCTTAATCTCACTTTCAGGTATATTCGAACTTAAATTCCTTCACGCATTTATGGATAGAGGCACACTTTGCCTCTCTGTACCTAACTGGATCGGAACAGATGGGGGTGCCGTGCTCGTGCAATTTCTGCAGTGATCAAAGAAATATTTGCTTTGGAAAAACTCAGCTAGTGATACAATGCTAGACCCCATAATGTCAGTAAATCAGCCCAGAAATTTGCTATAAAGCATTTATGTCCATTACACCGTTCGACCTTCCCGGCGGCTGCTGCATGGTATGGGATGACCCCAGTCAATGCCATGCTCTTTTGCCCAGGTGGTAACTAAACTGTTCTTGAAATGGGTCCCATTATCTGACTCAATTCTCTCCAGGGTGCCATGTTGCCACTTGCTTTTCAAGGCCCAAGATGGTATTTCAGGCAGTGGCGTGGGGCACCGGACACGTCTCCAGCCATCTGGTGATTGCTGCCACCATGGTGAGCACATAGCGCTTACCTTGGAGGGTCTGTGACAGTGTGATATAATCAACCTGCCAAGCATCCCCGTACCTATACTTACTCCAACGTCCACCATACCATACGAGCTTCAGTCTCTTAGCCTGTTTAATGGCAGTGCATGTCTCACAGTCGTGGATAATCTGGGAGATAGTGTCCATGGTTAGATCCACCTCTCGGTCTTGTGCCCATCTATAGGTAGCATCTGTACCCTGATGGCCTGAGGCATCATGGGACCATCGAACTAGGAACAACTCTCCCTTGTGTTGCCAGTCTAGAGCTACCTGTGACACTTTGACCTGTGCAGCTCAGTCTGCCTGTTCGTTGCTGTGATGTTCCTCATTGGCTCGATTTTTGGGCATGTGTGTGATGCCTTAAGCCCCTAATCTTTTTTATTTTTCTAATTTTGTAAGCCCTATAAGTTTTATAAGTAATAGAAGTAGATTTTAGAAACCCTTTCTCCCTCCTCCCCGTAGTATCCCTTAGTTTATACATTCTTTAATCCTTTCACCCCATTCCATACTCCCTATATCAACCCTATTCCCATATTCAGCAGATGATGTTTAGTCTCTTAGTCAAGGCAAACCTGTCTTGTTTGGAGAACGCTTATATCTTGGCCTAAACCGCAGGACAGAGTCAAAGAACTGGGTCACTCTGCTCTCTGTACCCCGAAGAAGATGAAGATGATGAAGAGAGGGTCCCAAAAAGCACCCCAGACCCAATTCCAAGAGGAGGGCCAGGGGGTGGACCAGGCCAAAAGTTAGAGGATGGACACACCTGGGATTGGCCAAATATTACTATAAATGTAACATCTCGGGCGCAGCCCGGGGCGCGCGCGTCGTAACATCTATTGCCTTGGCATAATTAAACCCTTTCTTATCTCACCCCAGCTTACGGTTCCTGAATTTTTTTCGTAGCACCTAGCTGAGCAGGCATCATGTGAGTCTACATGGCAGACTCTCACAATCAGCTTCTCTACCCCGGTGGCAATGTCTTGCCACATTTCAGAAGCCCAGATGGGTTTCCCTCTGTGTTTCCAATTGGCCTTCTTCCATCGGTCTAACCACTCCCACAGAGCATTGGCTACCATCCACGAGTCAGTGTAGAGGTAAAGCTTTGACCAGTTCTCTCATCCAGCAATGTCCAATGCCAACTGAATGGCTTTGAGCTCTGCCAACTGAATGGCTTTGAGCTCTGCAAACTGATTTGATTCACCTTCTCCTTCAGTAGCTTCTGCAACTTGTCATGTGGGGCTCCATACGGCTGCTTTCCATTTTCGGTTTGTCCCTAGAATGCGACAGGAACCATCAGTGAAAAGGGCATAGCGTGTTTCTTCTTCTGGTAGTTGATTCTATGGTGGAGCTTCCTCAGCCCGTACCACTGGCTCTCCTTCCTCTTCATCTGCTAGACCAAAGTTCTCACCTTCAGGCCAATTCGTGATGATTTCTAGAATCCCAGGGCAATTTGGATTTCCAATACAGATGTGTTGTGTGATCAGAGCAATCTACTTACTCCATGCAACATTGGTGGCATGATGTGTAGAGGGTGCCTTTCCCTTGAACATCCAACTCAGCACTGGTAGTTGGGGTGCCAGGAGAAACTGTTCTTCTGTGCCAATCACCTCTGAGGCAGCTTGTACTCCTTCATAAGCTGCTAAGATCTCCTTCTCTGTTGGGGTGTAGTTGGCTTCAGATCGTCTGTAGCTTCGGCTCCAGAATCCAAGTGGGCGGCCTCGGGTCTCGCCAGGCACCTTTTGCCAGAGGCTCCAGGAGAGACCTTTATTCCCAGCTGCAGAATAGAGTACATTTTTCACATCTGTTCCCGTTCTGACTGGCCCAAGGGCTACAGTGTGTGCAATCTCTTGTTTAATCTGTTTGAATGCTTGTTGCTGTTCAGGGCCCCACTGGAAATCATTCTTTTTGCAGGTTACCAGATAGAGAGGACTTATGATTTGACTGTACTCCAGGATATGCATCCTCCAGAAACCTATGGCACCCAGGAAGGCTTGCGTTTCCTTCTTGCTGGTCAGTGGGGCCATTGCTGTGATCTTATCGATGACTTCTGTCAGGATCTGATGACGCCCATCTTGCCATTTCACCCCCAGGAACTGGATCTCTCGGGCAGGTCCCTTGACCTTACTCCTTTTGATGGCAAAACCGGCTCTCAGGAGAATCTGGATCATTTTCTTTCCTGTTATAGGTTTGAAAAGAGATTTTGAAATTTTTTTCCAATATAATTTACTGGACAGTGTGCACCTACAATGAAAGCCCCCCCCCCTTCCCCCTCCAGTCCATTTTTTCCAGAGCAGGGGGAGGTGGGAAGGGGGAAGGAGCGGGGTCTCGTGCAGAGCAGCATGGGAGTGGGGGAGGCTTCTCTATAAAACCAGTCAGGGCCATGCCTCGCTCTGCCTTTTTGTCTGTAGGACTTGCTGTCTACCAACCGACAGAGCGGCAACCACCCTCAGTTTCAGCCGCTCCCCTCTTTTCCCTGAGGAGAATTTTTTTCCTCCCCACCTGGCACTGGTGTGGAGGAACGACTGGGAGATGCCCCTGACCATCTTGGAGCAAGGTGTTCTACCCCGGGCCTTGGGGCTGCATTATCTGAGCATCTTCCCGCAGCGGCTGCCTGACCCGAGGACCGCACCATAGCCCTGGGACCAGTGGGAAAAAAACCCTTACATTGTTGGCTGCAGAGCCACCATCACTCAAGTGGCTGTGAAGCAGTTGTTGAGCCGCCAGGGACAGCCCGATTTGCCACAGGGGCCCCCACATCTGGGGAATTAGGATTTTGTTTTTTGAAAGTTTTGGTTGCACCATTGTTTATTCGGGTTTGTTAATAAAGAGCTGTTATTTTTCTTTTCCACACCTTTCACCTGAAGTCCCTTAATTTCAAAGTTGTAATAATGTAGAGGGAGGAGGTTGACTCTTCTTTTCTGGCCCGCCCTCCTTAACCAACATTTGTGTCTTGCTAAATTGAGACATTTCCTTTCTCAAAAACCTCCTCTGCTGTGTCCCCCCATACAATAATGTCATCAATGTACTGTAGATGTTCTGGAGCCTCACCCTTCTCTAGGGCAGGCTGGATCAGTCCGTGGCAGATGGTGGGACTATGTTTCCACCCCTGGGGCAGTCGGTTCCAGGTGTACTGCATGTTCCTCCAGGTGAAAGCAAACTGCGGCCTACACTCTGCTGCTAAGGGAATGAAGAACACATTTGCAACGTCAATAGTGGCGTACCACCTCGCTGCCTTGGACTCCAGCTCTTACTGGAGCTCTAACATGTCTGGTACAGTAGCACTCAGCGATGAGGTAATTTCATTCAGGCTGCGATAGCCCACAGTCAATCTCCATCCTCTATCAGACTTACGAACAGGCCAGATGGGGCTGTTGAAGGGTGAGTGGGTCTTGCTGACCACCCCTTGACTCTCCAGTTCAAGGATGATCTTATGGATGGGGATCACAGAGTCTCAGTTTGTTCAGTACTGCTGATGATACACTGTTGTGGTGGCAATTGGCACTTGCTGTTCCTCAACCTTCAGCAGTCTCACAGCAGAAAGATTCTCCGAGAGTCCAGGTAATGAATTCAACTGCTTAGTCACTTCTGTCTCCACAGCAGCTATTCCAAAGGCCCATCTATGTCCTTTTGGGTCTTTGAAATACCTCTTTATGAGGTAGTCAATGCCCAGAATACATGGGGGATCTGGACCAGTCATGATGGGATGTTTCCGTGTCTCTCCCGGTCAAGCTCACTTCAGCTTCCATCATAGTCAACTCTTAAGACCCTCCTGTCACCCCAGAAATGGAAATAGTCTCCGGCCCCACATGTCCTGATGGGGTTAAAGTGCATTGAGCACCAGTGTCAATCAAAGCCTTGTATTCTTATGGGTCTGACGTACCATACCATCAGATCCACACAGTCCAATAGACACAGTTGTCCTGTGCTTCTACCTGGCTAGAGGCAGGGCCCTTCTAACACTGGTCTTGGTTATGGCAATCACAGCTCTTTCCCTGTGAATACATATCGGAGGTACCTTCTAGCAGGTCAGATCCTTGCCCATAGGATACTGGTACTACACTCACTCTCATTGACTTCCCTTTTTCTCTCTCCTTCAGCTCTTGTACTCGGGCTGTGAGGACATGGGTAGATTTCCTGTTCCACCATCTCATGTCTTCTCCATGATCAACTAGGAAGTACCACAGCTCGGTTCGTGGGGTCTGTCCACTTTCTCTAGCTGGGGAATGTAGGAGGCGTGTCCAAAGGTACAGTGGGACGTACCGGGGCAGGGAAGCCCAAGGGACCATGCACCTAAATAGACAACCCCATTGGTTCTAAGGTCACATGGTTTTAGGGGATAAAAGGGAGCACGAGATTTAAATAAACTCTCTTTGATTTCCACCTCATCGGAGAGCGGACTGCTTATCTTTATCATATAAAGACCTACATGCTACAGGGGAACATCTGGCTCTGACCTCAGAGACTCTGGTTCACACTGCTGCCACATGGAAGTTGTTTTCCTTAATCTCCTCTCTAAGTTTTTTCTGTTCATCTTTTACTTCTGTAGTCAGTGCCTTGAGGCCCTCAACCAATGTCTCTATAGTGGAGATATTGGCCCGTAGCAGGGTATGGACCATGCTGTTGTACATCCTGAGTTTATTCGTTACAGAGCTCACCATCTCTCTGTTTTCTTCAAAATGCAACGATGCCAGGAAAGTGGTGTATACAGATGGCCCCTCGTGTGAAAGACTCCACCACATCTGTGATGTACACCTGACTTTGTCAGGGTTGTTGCTGGGCTGCCCATCCTTTTCAAAAAGCATCTCTAACAGTGCCATTTCTCTCAGGTGTTGGATACCTTCCTCCATGGTCTTCCAGGTCATTTTATGATAGTGCTGCTGCAGGAAGTCTCTGTAAACAAACTTCTCTCTTGCACTTGTTAGAAATCACTCCCAGAGAGAAAGGGGTTTTGACTCCCTCACAAACGCCTGCTCGATACCCACATCCTGGGCCAGAGATCCCAAATACCTTGCTTCATTGCTATCAAGTGGCAAGCCTTCACCCATAAGGTTCCAAACTTGGATCAGCCAGGTCAAAATGGGGTCATTTTGGCATCGAGTAACGTCGTTCTGCAAATTGTGGAGCTGGTCATATGACAGGGATTCAGTAATAATCTCAGGCTCTGGTTCCTCTGCTGTTTGTGAAGGCCCTGGTTCCCCATCCTTCTTAACTGGGCGTATCAACTTGTCTTTATACTTCTTTGCACCCAGGCCACTGCTGTTGACTGTGACTTCCCTTCTGGTGTGATTTCCCTTCTGGTGTGACTGGGGACTGAGCACTTGTGATGTCTGTTGGTTTCTCTGCTCCACTATCTTTCCCTTCTGACTGTAGGTGGTGTTGTACAGTCCAGACAATGGTGGCTAAGGTCCAACACATTACTATAAGCTGTCCATCTCCGGAATTTATGGACCGATGTTCTTTCAGGCACTCAGCAACCTTACAGGGGATCTGTGTTTGGTCAGGGGAAAGCTTCCAAACAATTGGGGGAGAATATTCCTTCAGCACCCAGCCTATCTCCTCCCATGCTCCCATCCAATCAGGGTGATTTATGTCTAGGGCAGGCTGTTGTACAGTGGCAGGTGGTTGGACAGTGGCAGGCTGTTGGGCAGGTTCCTGGGTAGGGTGCCTAGTGTCTGGGGTAGATCTCGGGGCAGCTGCCAAAGACAACCTCACCCTGTCTCTAAATGCTGAGTAGACCACACTGAACAAACATAGTAAAAACATCATCAAGAATGTAGTATCTTTAACGTCTAGAGGGAGTTCCAACCCTTCAGAAGCTATTGTGGTAGGGCCAGAGGAGAAGTGGGTGAAGGGTTGGGAGAAAGCATTTGCCTGTGTTCCTCCCCCAAAATAGGTAAAACCCCAAGAATAGGAACCTGGGTGGTGATAGTAATGCAGTCATGTATATATATTCCAAAGGAGAGTTACAGGACCAGAATTCTTCACCCACTGGTATCAGTTTACAAACTTGATAGCAGCTACAGTTATTTTAGCCATGGTGTCCGCGTTTAAATAGTGATCCATAAATGGGCAAACCACAAACATGGTCATATGCCAAAAGAAATTGGTCCACATGATGATGCCTAATGGGGTCTCTATATGCAATACACAGAAGGATTACTCAAAAAACTGTTACTCCTTTTCCACTCTTCCTCTCAAGTCCCACATTGGGCGCCAATAAATTGCCTTAGTTTAGCAAGGCACAAATGGAGGGCAGGTTAGGGAAAAAAAAGGAAACAAACTCCTCTTTTTAGGTTATTATAACTTTGAAATTAGGAGGCTTCAGGTGAAAGGTGTGGAAAAGGAAAATAACAGTTCTTTATTAATGTGTGTGTGTATAACAGCCCGGCCACCCACCAGGCCGGCGAGGCTCCCGGCGGCAACCGGGGGAGAGGAGAGGAGGAACTTTGGAGCGCACAGAGGTTTGCCAGTCCAATTTGGGGGAGGGGGAGGGGGTCAGGCAGGGCGTGGGGTCCCCAGACCGGCAGGAGGGCAGGCGGGGCAGTCCTGCTTGGAGGGTCGCGGGTGGGCAGTACAAGGGAAGACCTGTAGTAACACGGTGGGGGAAGGTAAGGTCAGGGTGGGTAATGGGTTTCTCCGGGGGGTTGGGGGGCTTAGACTGGACTGGGGCCGTGGGAGGTACCCGAGCCCCGAGTGGGTGCGGGGACCCCTTATCTGTGTGCCCACCGTGCCCAGGGGTGCATTTGGGATCGCTCTCTGTTCCAGCATTGTTGCAATGAGGGCGGAATGTGCTGAGCTTGGCTCGCCTGTGACTACTGCCAAGGAACAGTGTGTTTTGGAATTATAGTGTCATGAAAGGATGCTCAGGGCAAGGGAATGTCCCTGGGAATATCCCCGGGTTTGAGTGAAGGTGACTGGGGGAAAAGTAGGGAATGAAAGGCTTGTCCTAACCATTATAGTGGGGGAGAAACTTGTGTGCCCCTATGAGGTTGCGAGCTATGCTGGCGATAGTATATTCCTTTGGCAGGGTGTCCCATGCCAGACAGGTCAAAACTGAAGGGTCAGATAAAATGTGTCCATGGGCAGGATGGGCTCACTAGCCTTCCGGCAGTCATCCTAGGAGAAGGACAACTCTAATTCCAAACCTGGGCAGATGGAGCTCGCTTAGCCCTGTAAGGTCATCCATCTAAGAGAAGGATACTCTAATTAAATCTACATCCTCAGGGCCTCGCTGTCACCATCCAAGCTTGCTAGGCCCTGACAGATGAAGGCTTAAAGGGTGGGTCCAGTTCTGTGCATACTGCGTCTCACCTAAAAAATCCATTGCACAGGCTCGAAGGTTATACCCGCATTTGTAAAGCCCTGTAGCGACGGGCGAGGGTCAAAATGGCAGGTGATAAGGTGCACTGGAAGTCGCAGACCCAACCCTGCATGCAGGCGGTTCAGGACATTGGTCACCTGAGACTGACCCCGGAGATGACAGTCTCTTTGGGCAGCATCCTGAATGACCAAGTGACCTTTTTCAAGGAGAGCACTGCTTACTCCACTCAGAGAGGGGCCTAGAAAAGGTGGCCTAACCAAAGCTCATCTCCACCCTTCACCCAGTTGGTTAACCGCAACCAAAGGACATCTTCTAATGTGGTCAAACAAAGATTAAGAGACAAAGGCATACACCTGCCTTCAAAGGTGTATCCAAATTGACTCTCGCATGCTGGAACATCAGAACCATGCTTGATACTGAGGATACTGGACGTCCTGACCGTCGTTATGCCTTAATTGCCCACAAACTGTCACATCTCAACATCGACATTGCTACTCTCAGTGAAGTTCGCCTCCATGAGGAAGGCAACCTTAGAGAACATGGTGCCGGTTATACATTCTTTTGGTCCGGTAAACCGAGAACTGAAAGGGGTTTTTCAGGAGTTGATTTCATGATTAAAAACTCAATTGTCCCTAAAGTCAAAAATCTGCCGACAGGTCATTCTGATTGCATTATCTCCTTATGCCTTCCACTACAAAACAAGCAACATGTTGTCCTCTTTAGTATATATGCCCCAACTCTCCAAGTTGACCCTGCTGAAAAAGATAAATTTTATACCAACCTTCGCCGCCTTACCCAAAAGGTCCCCGCAGATGATAAGATCATTCTCCTTGGTGATTTCAACACCAGAGTATGAAAAACTTTGAAGCCTGGAAAGGAGTATTAGGCAAGCATGATGTTGGAAACTGCAACGATAATGGTCACCTTCTGCTAGAGTTTTGTGCAGAGCAGCCGCTCACCATCACCAACACTATCTTTCAGCAGAAAAATAGTCTGAAGACAACCTGGATGCATCCCAGATCTAAGCCTTGGCACCTTATTGATTATGTCTTGGTGCAACAGTGTGATGTTTGCGATGTTCATCATACCCACGTCATGCCTAGTGCAAAATGCCAAACAGATCATCGACTTGTGCGTTGTAAACTTAACTTCAACCTTAAGTTCAAATGTAAAAGGGGCGGTATTCCAAGGAGGAGACTCCAAGTTAACAATCTTCTAACAGCCACAGTGAGAGAGATTTCAGGCAAACCTTCAAACTAGGCTCAAAGATCATTCCATAGATCCCTCTCCTGAAACACTGGCAACATATTGAAAACAGCATCCTGCAGTCCTCTGAAGAATCCTTAGGGTTCTCCTTCAAGAAGAACAAGGACTGGTTTGATGAAAACAATCAAAACATCCAGGAATTGTTGAGAAAGAAGACAACTGCTCACCAAGCACACCTTGCACTGCCATCCTGTCATGTAAGAAAAGCAACCTTTCGTCTCACTCCAACAGAAACTTCGTGACATCCAGAAAAAGTGATGGATCACTCTAGTAGAGAAAACTCAATTATGCGCAGCTATGGGTGATTACAAAGAATTCTATGAGGCCTTGAAAACAGCGTACGGACCTATATACCAGGTCCAAAGCCCGCTACTCAGCACAAATGGTCAAACGCTTCTGACAGATAAAACCTCCATTCTGAATCGATGGTCTGAACACTTTCAGACTCTTTTTAGTACTAGTCGTGTAGTCCAAGACTCAGCAATTCAGTCCATCACACAACAACCAGTGAAGAATGAATTGGATATTGCCCCTACTATGGGCGAAACTCTCAAGGCCATACAGCAGGTGAAAACTGGCAAGGCAGATGGGATTGAGGGAATTCCACCTGAAGTCTGGAAGCATGGGGGCCAAGCACTCCATGCTAAATGTCATGAGTTTGTTGGGAACTAGGCGAACTACCATCGGACCTTCGTGACGCAGTCATCATCGCTTTGTATAAGAAGAAAGGAGTTTAATCAGACCGTTCAAATTACTGTGGTATTACTCTGCTCTCCATTGCTGGCAAAATCCTGGCAAGAATACTTTTGAACAGACTAATACCCGCTATAGCAGAAGGAATTCTACCTGAAAGCCAATGTGGTTTCAGAGCCAACAGGAGTACCACAGACATGATATTTGTTCTCAGACAACTGCAAGAGAAGTGTAGGGAACAGAATAAAGGTCTCTATGTAACCTTTGTTGATCTCACCAAGGATTTTGATACTGTGAGCAGAAAAGGTCTGTGACAGATTTTGGAACATTTAGGATGTCCCCCCAAGTTCCTTAAAATGATCATCTTACTTCATGAGGATCAGCACGGCCAAGTCAGATATGGCGACACACTTTCTGAGCCCTTTCTAATAACCAATGGTGTGAAACAAGGCTGTGTTCTTGCACCAACCTTATTCACAAACTTTTTCAGCATGATGCTCCAAAGGGCCATGGCAGACCTCGAAGAAGAAGATGGTATCTACATTCGATACCGTACTGATGGAAACCTATTCAACTTAAGGCAACTGAAGGCCCATTCTAAGACCTTAAATCATCTTGTCCGTGAGGTGCTTTATGCTGACGTTGCCCACACAGAAGTAACTCTGCAGTGTTTAAGATCCTGCTTTGCAGACGCTGCTGAGCTCTTTGGGCTGGAAGTCAGCTTAAAGACAGAAGTTCTCTATCAACCTGCACCTCAGGAAGTTTTCCATCATCCCCATATCACCATTGGCGAATCAGAGCTCAAATCAGTCCAGCAGTTTACCTAGGTAGCCTCATCTCCTTGGACGATAAGATTGACAGAGAGATAGGCAACAGGTTAGCAAAGGCATATAGTGCTTTCGGAAAACTCCATAAAAGAGTTTGGCGAAATAAACACCTGAAGAAAAGCACAAAGATCAGTGTTTACAGAGCCATAGTGCTGTCTACTCTTTCATATGGATCCAAATCATGGGTCATCTACCACCACCACCTACGACTCTTAGAACGCTTCCATCAACGCTGCCTCCGTGCAATCCTAAACATCCACTGGTCAGATTATGTGACTAATACGTCTGTACTAAAACAGGCAGCAGTCACAAGTATTGAGGCCATGTTGCTGAGAACACAGCTGCGTTGGGCAGGACACATCTCAAGGATGGAGGACTACCACCTCCCTGTTACGCCCCACCCCAGAAAAAGGGGGGGGGGGTAACCCAGGTTCTTATCAATAATTCCCTTGGGGTGGATTAGAGTGAAACAACACTGAATAATTGGTGTTTGAAAACATATATAGGTAGGGTTTATTTTAAACATATATAGGTAGGGTTCATTTTAACAATTTTGTTTGAACAAGTATGTTAGCATTTTGGGTGTTATCATCTGTATCATCTATAGCAATATGGCATAGGGATAACCTGTGGGGGAAGGGAATGCATAAGGGAGAGAAAGGGAAAGACAGGGTAAGGGTAAGAGAGAGTAAGGGAAAGAAAAGATGAGAGTGGAAAGATGTATGTAGTCACTGCCCACGGGGTCCAGCAATGAAACTTGGTTGTTGCAGCTTCCATGTCTATCAGTTGAAATGGTGGTCTTGATCTGTTGGGGGTGAAGGAGGGAAGCCCCCACACTCCAAGAAGTTATGAGTTATTATATCCATGGTTAGTGTCACGGGCCATGTCACAACCCTCCAACATCTCCTGGGCCTGCGCAGAGTTCCTGTGTGGGGCCTGATAAAAGGGTTTTTCCCCCCTTTCAAGATTGGCAGAGGGGGGGATGGGTTTTGATGGGCCATCAGAGGTGTAATGCAAAAGTCCTGCAGAAGCCTGCAAAAGTCCCTTGGCAATCCTAGAATGCATGAATCATTAACTGTTTCAGTCTCTTACACTCCCTAAGATCGTACTCTATGGTGAACTTGCCACTGGCTGCCACAAGAGAGGAGCCCTGAAGAGAAGGTACAAGGACTCCCTGAAACAATATCTCAGCCTTGGCCATATTGATCAACATAAATGGTTTACTCTGGCCTCCAATCGGGAGGTGTGCTGGTTTAAAGGTAAACCGGCAGGGGAAATGAACCCAACTCAAAAGAGAGATTATAAGTCAGAATAACAATTTAATAAAATAATACAATAAATACAATTATACAGACAAAGAATTGGTTTTAACCCACAAAACCCAAATGTATAATCCAGCACCCTGGGGCATGAACAGAGTGGTGTTCATTGGGCCCCCTGAGTCCAAAGTAAAAGGAGAGGGAAAACCTGTTGGTGAGAGTGCTGTTGCAGTCTGGTTGAAAAGTGGTGGTTGCAGTCCGGTCGAGAATGGTGGTCTCAGTCTGGTTGAGAGTGGTGGTCACAGTCCTTTTCTGGATCCCACGAGTGGTAAAAAAGTTCCAAGACTCCAAGATTATGTATATCCTCAGGTTCAGGCAGGAATGCCCAGTACCTCCCTCAGGGTGGGGAGTTCCACAATGGGTGTGAGGACAGGAGCATCCTCCTATCTCGCAGGCCTCTTGACACCAAACTTATAGCCTGAGGAGTCAGACGTGCTCTGGGCAGGTGGTGTAAATGATCTATTGATAACAGTTTCTGGGAATGGCATGGAAGGCTATAGAATACACAGTTTTGGGTTACACCCACAGAGTGATGAACTGGTCCCAGCTGTTCTAACTAGGACAGGAGGTCTGGAGACACACTATCTATAATGTTGCTGCTTCCTTTGAGAACGCACGCAGGATCACTCTCGAGGAGAAAAGACAATACCACCTAGGGAGTCTTTCTGCTGTGCCTTTTGCAACTGGTCTTGTCTATCTCGCATTGACCTTTTCAGCCACCAGCGCGCTTGTAGCAAATGTGGGTAGAGCCCTTCCCAAATCTTTGTTCGTGAAGCCTAGCCATGATGATGAGGTTGTTTTGTAATGGTAATATGATACTACTAGATCATGCTTGTTTGTATTCCACACTGTGTCCTGATTCATCCTACCCTAAATTTAGCTATGTAAAAATTAGCTATGTAAAAATTAGCTGCCTAGGTTTCCTCAGTAAGTCACTGGACAGACAGAAAAAGAGATGCCTTCAGAAGATTGCATTATGGCATCAATTGCCTTCTCCATTGATGAATCCTGAATGCTTTTAAGGGTTTAAAATTAGGTGGAATGAATTCAAGGGTTTATGTTTAACCTCATATTCCTGTATACAAAAGTATTTATTTGAGCCTCATATGGGCTCAAATGGCCAAGAATAAGGCAATTATTTAGAATTTGAATCTCTGTGACTTTCAGATAATTTTCTGAATCCATTAATCTCAGACATGAAATTTCTGCCCCCATAGTTGATCATTTACTTCCTTATATTTTTTAATACACAGGTGCAAATTCAACGGACTTGTTTGAAAATTTCTGTAAGGTTTACCCCTGCCTAGAAATTCTGACCTTTATTTGTTAAAAGAGCAGGCTTTGACAGCACAGATTCATTCACTCACTTAAAGCAACACATGAAGAAACCATTTCATAGATGAATCAACACCAGCACTAGCATATGCTTCTTTTAAATTAAATATATTAATGTATATTCTTTCTAGGGTGGGTAAATATACCTTTCCTAAGAGCTTTAAAGAATAAATCTAGAAGCTCATAGTTTAGCATTGTGAGAATCAAGGCAGCAATGGTAGTTTATGGTTTTTGTAAGATTCCTCTAAATATATATATCTGATTTCACATCCTGGTTTGGAGATGAGGAAAGTACCTAGTTTTAGATAGACCAGTCCTTTGTAGACAGTGTTACTGTCTGGATTATCAAAGCGCATTTATAGCTGGTTCCACCTCAGGCTTGCACCTACCTTATTCTAGTTCTACTTGCTATCCTTCTTCATTAACTGTTGGAACCAAATCATAGCAACAATTATACCAGTCCTTATTGAGAATTGAGGAACAGTTGAGACTGAAAAATATGAATGTTGTTACTCATACCTTTTCATCTTCATGAAGTGTCCACATTCTCTTGACTGGTCCTGAGACAGGGGAGCTGCTTCCAAAGTTACCATATTACTTCACAAAAAGTAGACTCTTTTGTGAGTCTAACAGCAGAAGTAATGATATGTTTGCTTTATTTTCTGATTTGTGAATCATTTGTTGTTGAAAATGATATGCATATTTTGTAGCTATGAATAAAAAATTGAGAAATGCTTTTAATGATATGCTAGTACAATCCCTGCTCTACTGTTCAGCATTTTAAGTGATGAACTTAACCAAAATATTACCTTTAAGAACTGCCGGCCCGACCCCGGGACGTGTGCGCTCGGCGCGGTCCGACCTCAGGTTGCGGCCAAGTCAGATATGGCAATGCACTTTCAGAGTCCTTTCTAATAACTAATGGTGTGAAACAAGGCTGCGTTCTTGCACCAACCCTATTCACAATCTTTTTTGGTATGATGCTCCAAAGGACCACGGTAGACCTAGAGGATCAGGATGGTATCTACATTCGATACCGTACTGATGGCGACTGAAGGTCCACACTAAGACCTTAAACCATCTTGTCTGGGAGCTGCTTTATGCTGATGACTCCGCCCTGGTCACTCACACAGAAGCAACTCTGCAGCGTTTAACTTCCTGCTTCGCAGACACTGCTGAGCTCTTTGGGCTGGAAGTCAGCTTAAAGAAGACAGAAGTTGTCTATAAACCTGCACCTCCGGAAGTCTTCCATCATCCCCATATCACCATTGACGAATCAGAGCTCAAATCAGTCCAGCAGTTTAATTACCTAGGTAGCCTCATCTCCTCGGACGGTAAGATTGACGGAGAGATAGACAACAGGTTAGCAAAGGCATATAGTGCCTTCGGAAAGCTTCATAAAAGAGTTTGGCGAAATAAACACTTGAAGAAAAGTACAAAGATCAGTGTTTACAGAGCCATAGTGCTGTCTACTCTCTTATATGGATCTGAATCATGGATCATCTACCGCCACCACCTGCGACTCCTAGAACGCTTCCATCAACGCTGCCTCCGTACAATCCTAAACATCCACTGGTCAGATTATGTGACTAATACATCTGTTCTAGAACAGGCAGCAGTCACGAGTATCGAGGCCATGTTGGTGAGAACACAGCTGCGTTGGGCAGGACACGTCTCAAGGATGAAGGACCACCACCTCCCTAAGATCCTGCTTTATGGTGAACTTGCCACCGGCTGCCGCATGAGAGGAGCCCCGAAGAGAAGATACAAGAACTCCCTGAAACAACATCTCAGCCTTGGCCATATTGATCAATGTAATTGGTCTACTCTGGCCTCCAACCGGGACATCTGGAGACACACTATCTATAATGCTGCTGATGCCTTTGAGAACTCGCGCAGGATCACTCTCAAGGAGAACAGACAACACAGAAAGAATCGTGCCTTGCAGAATTTACCACCTAAGGAGTCTTTCTGCTATGCCTTTTGCAACCGGACATGCCTGTCTCCTATTGGCCTTTTTAGCCACCAGCACGCTTGTGACAAACGTGGGTAGTGACCTTTCCCTTATCTTCATTTGCGTAGCCCAGTCATGATGATCTTTAAGAATTATCCTAGCATCATCCTTGCATGAAAATGGGTATGAATTTCCCGTGACTATTACTGGGTTCTCAGTGAATTCTGTGACAAAGCAAAAACTGTTACGATGGGGAAAAATTACTGTGGTAAATCTTACTGACTACCACACCTACCGAAAGGGAATTTTGGAAGTGCAAAGGAGCAGATAGCAACTCTGTTGTATTTTACAGGCTGTTTTAAACTACTTTTTTTTCAGAAATCAAAACAATTTAGCAATTTAGCAGTGACTTTCTAGTGAAAACACCGAGTGGGCTTATCACTCAAGATTTTAAGTTAAAACTGTCACTGTGTAATTGTCTCTCATCTAATTTTGACACTTAAGTAATATTTAATGAGGTATGAATCTCAGTTGTATCTATATGTTTGATTATGATATACCAACCAATGCAAAACTGAAAGGTGAACATCCATGTATCACAGCTGCACAAGATATCAGCTTTCAAGAGGTTCTTTTTAGATTTTGTTTTGTTATTACTGAAATATTTTCACTGCTGAAGCAATTTTCTATGTAGTTACCTGAGGCTTGGCTTCCTTTTGCAAATCAAAATAGTCTGTAGCTTTCTACACTGTGAAAGTTGAGCTCTGGGAAGAAATATGGGCTTTGTGCTTGCTCAACAAATTAGCAGACATTTCATCGAAGCCATAAAAACCTTTTATAGTATTCTATGTTTATGTAATCAAAGCAATTAGGGATAGGAGCTTCACGAATAAGGAAATCTCTCTATCTACCATTTTACTTTCTCTAATTCATAGGGATTTTAGAGTTCTTTTTTTCAAAGCTCAGCTATGTCTCTGTAAAACAGTGCAGTCTAAGAATAATGTGAGATTCAGTTTATAAAGATAGCATTGGACCATGAAAGATTTACTTTTGATAGCAAAAACACTTGCAAACAACTCTGATACCAAGAATAATAAAATCAATATGGTACCAGTGTATCAGACTCTGTGCTACAGTGGCTTTTTTAGCTTTTCTTGTTTCCATTTTATTTTGCAGCAGAAGAGTTGGGGCATCTCAGATCATATGGGGCATTTTAGAAGTCTCAACAAACATTTTATAAAGTCTAACTTCAAAATGCACTACAAATTATTGCAAAAATATATTTTCTTCTGTTTGCCAACATGGTGGTTCCATTTTGTGATAAGTTAAGGGCTAATTTGTTGCACTGCCTAGCTGCATGAATTCATCCAGTGTACATAGGTATGTGTGCAGCATTATTTTCGGTCTTTTACTTTACCTTTGTGTGGGGGGTGGAGAGACTCTGCTCAAGAATGGGCGAGGAGGTGAACTGGTTTAGAAATTTCTCTTTGCTCAAGAGACCTGCTGTGGCTAAAGAAACATGTTGAGAGAATGCGTGAGAACAACCACCTTTCTCTTTCCATTAGAGCTGCTTCTTAGCTAGACTAAACAGGCAACTCTCTTATCTGAGAAGAGGCAGAAAGAAGCATTCCTTTCCCATAAGTGGGGGAAGGGAAACAGAGGAAGGAAAAGGAACGGCTCAGAAAGCACCACTGTACATGTCTAAGTGCCCTTCGATATGTACAGCCAAGAGACCCCTGTGGGGTGTGTCTATTTGGCCACCCAACTGTGAGTTCATGCAACTGTGAGCATCCTGAAATAAACTTCCTTTTTGCTTGAAAGTCCGTGGCTTAGTCTTCTGATTACCTGTGTGAACATTGGAACTTGCACTCTATTATTAGAATTGTGGTAAACATAATTTATAGATATGATTTTACAACTGCTTTGCAACTGAAAAGTCTTTAAATTGTAAAGTTTTATTGATGGATACACATTAAAATGGTATGAGAATTATATTAATAATTGTCTTGTATTTCAATGCTTTCTGTACATAGATTATTATCTGTTTAATGGTGTTTGTGTCTTGCAATTTTTGACATATTTTAAAATAAAGTTTTGTTTTACAAAAAGTAGTTGTAATTTCAAAAACTGTGTCAAAAATCCTTTTTTTCCCCAGGAATAAATGAGGTTATGACAGTGTTACGATGACCCCCAGAAAGGGGAGGGTAACCCAGGTTCTTATTAATAAATCCCTTGGGGTGGATTAGAGTGAAACGACACTGAATAATCGGTGTTTGAAAATATATATATGTAGGGTTTATTTTAGAACAATTTTGTAGGAAATGAATAAGACAGTTTTATTACAAGCAGGGTTTTCCATGGTTGCCTCGTCCTGATATACCCGGAGGTCATTTTATTTGGGGAGTTGGGGAGCCATTTTGTGGCTGAGGACTGATGGGCTGCTTACTGTTCTGCTTACAGGGTTGCTTACAGTTACTTACTGTTACTTACAGTTACGGTGTGAAGGTGGGTCGGAAAGTATGTAAGGCAGTAAGACCAGTCTGGGCTCACTGCCAAGCGACCATGCGGCCAGGGGCAGGCAAACAACTTGATAGGTTGGTTAAAACAACCAATGGACTGCGAGAAGAAGACTCTATCACCTCTTAAAGAAGAAAAGAGCGAGGTTTGGCATGGGAGGAGCGAGGGAGTGGTTATGTAAATCAAAGGGTCTTAAAAGGGCTCATCTCTCCCATTCGAGGTGTGCTTGGACCTGGTCACGAGTTCAGTGCACCCAGTGAGCTGTTAATAAAGTTTTTTGTTTCACTTTATTTAGAGATATTTCTCACAATTTGGGGGCTCGTCTAGGATCCACTGGTCCAGTTGAGGGATCAGTGAACCTGGAAGGCGTGCCCTGCCGATTCCAGCGGTCCAGAGGCCTGGGGCCTCTCCTGGGACGGAAACAACTGAGGACCCTAGGATGGATGGCATGAAACAAAGAAGGGGGGGGAAGGAAACCGGACCGGTATAAAAATCAATCCGTGGCAACAATCAAACCTCGTGCACAGGACCCAGTAAGAAAAGAGAAGGGCTATCCTCAAAGTATTACTGGGTGGTTGCGTCAGAGGAGTGTGCGTGTGTGTGGTTGAGACATACCAAAAGGTGTGAAGTGAGTGCGGGGTCCTTTTAGCCGCAGTTCCATATCCCTGAGAGGGAACTGGTCAGTGAAGGGACGAAGCGTTTGTTGTGGAGCAAGAGTGAGGTACTCCTTGGGGTGGAGGACTGTGGGTGGTTCCAGCTTAAGAAAGAAGGTTTTCGGGTGGTTCCGGCTTAGAGAGGAGGCTTTGGGTGGTTCCAGCTTAGGAAGAAGGTTTTCGGATGGTTCCGGCTTAAGAGAGAAGGTTTTTGGGTGGTTCCAGCTTAGGAAGAAGGTTTTTGGGTGGTTCCAGCTTAGACAGGATGCTTTGGGTGGTTCTGGCTTAAGAGAGAAGGTTTTTGTGTGGTTCTGGCTTAGAGAGAAGGCTTTAGGTGGTTCCACCTTAGGAAAAAGGCCTTTGGGTGGTTCCGGTTTAGAGAGAAGGTTCTTGGGTGGTTCTGGCTTAGAAAAAGGCTTTCTGGTGACTCCAGTAGAAGAGGAGACTCGAGAGTGTAGAGAGTGTGTGTGCCAAGGGAGGACCATATCCTGGAGCGTGTCTGTGTTCACTCCTCAGGATGGGGGCTGGGAAAAGTAAAAGGTCCCTGGGAAAGAAAGGGTCAGGAAAGACCCTAGGCATTCCCCAGGATAGCCCATTGGGTAGGATGATGGATAAGTGGGACGAGTTGGGAGAGACTTGGGGTAAGGATAAGGCAGTTATGATCCAATATTGTATGTATGAGTGGACTAAAGGTCCTATAAGATCAAACAATGTTTATTGACCCCAATTTGGTTCATTTGAAGATTAGATTTGTCAAACATTGAACTTTTATGTGAATAGGAAGGGACCATGGAATGTTGAGGAAAGTGAATATGCTGCTTGCTGGGTGGGGTCCATCGAACTATTCCTGGTCCATACAGTTAGTGGTGATCAAAGTAATGATCAAAGTAACCAGAAAAAGAAGGGTTCTGAGTGGGATCCTTTAGAAAATCTTTCAAGTAATATGATCTTAAATCCTCCCCCTTATAATCTTGGGGAGGATGAGGTGCAAAACTCGAACCCAACACCTTCTCCAGGCCCTCCCTGGATGCAGGGTAAAGCCAGGAGAAGACAGGGTTTGGAGGTACCCAGAGAACTGTATCCCCTTAGAGAAGTCCCAATGCAGAAGACACAAGGGGGTATAGGCTATGTGAATGTGCCTCTGACGAGTACTGAGGTACGGGAATTTGGGAAGGGCATGAAGAAACTACTAGAAGATCCATTAGGTCTGGCAGAGCAATTTAACCAGTTTTTAAGACCTAATATATACACGTGGGATGAAATGCAATCCGTAATAGAGATATTATTTTCTGTAGAGGAGAGGGAAATGATCAGAGCAACGGGAATCTGTATGCGGGACTGGGAACACCCCCAAGGCGTGCATGGTCAAAATGGAGAAACAGAGAGAAAAGATCCGGTTGATGGTAGCCACAGTTAAAAGGTGAATAAACAAGGGGATAGACAGGTTAGAGGGCAGGGATGTGCAGGGACGTCACAAAAGAGGTATGGTAATCATGGAGGCAGCAAAGGACAGGAAGTTCAAACTTTCAGGGGACCTCCTTGGGTGCCGCAGAAGTTAGGAATGAATCTGGGTCGCCCGCCTGTACAAGAGAGGAAGGGAGAGTGCTATTATTGTGGGCAGAAAGGACATTTCAAGAGAGAATGCCCGAGGCAACAGAAGGACATCCAGGTCTTCCAACCACAGGAGTACTCAGACTAGGGGTGTCAGGGGCTCTATCTCCTGGGGGTAGAAACAGAAAGGGAGTCTTTGATAAATTTGAAATTAGGACCCCAGAAGGAAGACACCACCTTTCTGGTGGATTCAGGAGCTTAACAGACCTGCGTCACTCAGCCCCCCTTGGGAGTAGAAGTATCTGATCAGAAAGTTATTGCAATGGGAGCTAAGGGGAAGAAATTTAAAGTTTTTGGGGCACCCTCAGTATTGATACCAGGGAATGGGAAGACATTGATAAGGGATTTATTAATAATGCCCCAGGCTGGGACAACCTTGTTGGAAAGAGAATTAATGGGGCCATTGGGGATAGGACTAATACCTCAGGGAAAAGAACTTAAACTTTTTGTATTAAGAGAGGGTTTAGATATAAATCCGCAGGTATGGGCTGAAAATGGGAATGGGGAAGACTAAAAATAGAACTTTTTTCGGTAAAACTATATACGGAAGCTCCTTTTTGGATTAGGCAGTGCCCCATCTCCCTAGAAGGAAGAAAAGAATTATCCCAGATTATAGTAGCAAAACCAAATTTTTGTATGAGAAATCACAGGATAGTGCCTCCAAGAGAGATAATTGGTCAGAGTATTCCTCAGAAGAGCAAGAAAAATTTGAGGAACTAAAAGAAATTTTGATTCAAGCTCCGGTATTGTCATTACCAGATCTGAAAAAACCTTTCGATCTCTACGTGAATACTTTGAAGGTATAGAAAAAGGAGTAGTGACCCAGGAGTGGGGAGAGATCAGAAAACCAGTAGTCTTCCTATCAAAGTTCTTAGACCCAGTGATCAGGGGATGGGCAACTTGTATGCAGGCGGTAGCAGCCACAGCAATACTGGTAGAAGAGACTAGGAAATTGACTTTTGGAGCAAAAATCAGAGTGCACACTCCACATGCAGTGAGAACAATTTTAACCCAGAGATCAGGAAGATGGATGACAGACTCCCAAATTTTAAAATATGAGACTATATGGACGGAAAAAGATGACCTTACCCTGACTATCAATTCGTGTGTAGATCCTTCCCAGTTTCTATATGAACAAAAAGTAGGATATCAGGTTGAACACAACTGCTTAGACATCATAAATTACCAAACGAAGGTCAGAGAAGATTTAATGGATAGTCCAATAAAAGGAGGAATGCATCTATTCACTGACGGTCCCTCAAGAGGGGTGGAAGGGAAAAGGAGAAGTGGTTATGCTGTGGCAGATAAGGAAGGGTTCACTGTAGTAGAATCAGGAGTCCTTCTGATTGACTGGTCAGCTCAAGCATGTGAAATATACGCTGTGATTAGTGCATTATGGATAGTAGGGGAAGGAATAGGGACCATCTATACTGACTCGAGGTATGCCTGGGGAGTAGTGCATGTCTTTGGAAAAATCTGGTATGAAAGAGGTATGATGACATCTCAGGGGAGGAATTTGAGCCATTACGAACTTCTGGAAACGTTGCTGGAGGAAATTCAGCGACCTCAGGAGATTGCGATTGTGCATGTTAGAGGACACCAGAAAGGGAAGGATGTAATCTGTCAGGGAAACGGACGAGCTGATCAGGCAGCTCAGGAAGCAGCCTTGAGTCATGACATACCTGAAGTTAGTATAATGGCTCCAATGCCAGTGCCAAAAGAAATTTCACAACCGATATTCACTGAAAAGGAAGAACAGAGGTTAATTGAAATAGGAGCCCAAAAGAATGAGGAAGGAAAATGACTCCTTCCGGACAGGAGACAAATGTTGTCCGAAGCAATTGCACGAGAACTATTAAAAGAGTTGCATAGCAGCACTCATTGGGGAGCCCAGGCTCTAGCAGAGACGTTCTTAAGGACTTATGGTTATTTGGGAATATATACCATCACAAAACAAATAACAGATCAATGTTTAATTTGTCAAAAAGTTAATAAGAAGGCACAAAGAGCCCGTCCCTCTGGGGGACGAGAACTTGCCAGTCGACCTTTCTAGAAAATCCAAGTAGATTTCACAGAATTACCTCTAGTGCAGAAATGGAAATATCTGTTTGTAATCGTAGATCATCTAACTCACTGGGCGGAAGCGTTCCCAGTCTTAAGAGTTACTGCACAAAGCACAGCTAAAGTATTATTGGAACAAATAATCCCTAAGTTCAGGATGCCTGAAACCATCCACTCTGATTGGGGACCACATTTCATCTCAAAGCTCTTAAGACTGATATGCGAAGCCTTACAGATAGATTGGCAATATCACACTCCTTGGCATCCACAGAGTTCAGGAAGGGTGAAATGTATGAATCAGACCTTGAAGCGAGCAATCACTAAATTAACATTGAAAACGGGACTCCCCTGAACTAAATGCTTACCTCTGGCCCTTTTTCGAATCAGATCAACTCCCAGAAGACATTTGAATTTATCTCCATACAAAATGTTATTTGGGTTACCTTATCCCGCATGTTATAAAGATAATAGTAAGACCCCCACTCTGGAAGTGGGCGATAAGCACCTCAGGGAATATATTACAGTGATAGCAAAAAGACTAGAAGATCTAAGGCAATGGGGACTATTGCCTCAAACTGTGAAACTGGAAATGAAAACACATAATATTTCTGCAGGGGACTGGGTTCTAATAAAGATTTGGAAGGAGGAATCACTAAAACCAGAGTGGGAGGGACCTTACCAGGTAATATTAACTACTGAGACAGCAGTAAGGACAATAGAGAAAGGGTGGACTCATAGTGCAAGAGTCAAAGGACCAGTAATGCCTCCCCTGGCCATCCCTAAATGGGTGAATCCAAAAAATGGGTCTGAGAAACTGCTCAGAGACTTTTTTATCTTTAAGCAGCAAGGTATTTGTTTATTCAACATTGGGAGCAAGCCAGCTCGTGCTGGACAAACTTGCTCGACTTGCAAGTGCAAAACAGCCATTTTATACACTTTAGATACATGGTTACATCATTTATTATACATATTAATAAGTAGGCTGGTCTCTGGGCGGAGTCTTTCCAGACATGCACAGTCTTCTACTGTGGGGGTCTTCTGCTCAAGCCTTCATCCCTCTGGTGGTTGCCATGGACATCTTCCTCAATTTGACCTCTTCAATTAGGTGACCTGAATTCTTCAAGCTTGCAAAATCCTGACTCTGGGCCTTCTAGATCCTATTCAAACGTCTAGTTTACCTAATTTATTACTGTGTGTGTACTACTCCTATTCTTTCTATAATAAGGCCTTTGGTCCAGTGAGCAGAACAGAACATGATATTAACCAGTGCTCCTAAAATGTTCTTCTAGCAAAACAGGTATTGAGGTTTCTTAGCAGGCCAAGATATCTCAGTTAACTCTTCTAGGTCTGGCTCCTGTTTCATGGGAATGCCAAGGAGAATACCCCAAGTTAAAAATAACTTGGAAGTAAATCTCTTGCAGAATTCGAGAAGAAAAAGCATTACAGAAAGACATCTTCTTGCTGTGAAACAAAGCAAGATCTCTGGTTCATGAGAAGTGACACCAGTGAGAAATTTGGTAAAATAGATGCAACCTGAGTTGTAAGGGCAAGATACAAACACAAGAGATAGACTTACATCTTACAGTTAGATTAGGGTGTAGTAACTGCGGGTACATTATCTCTTTATACAAAGCATTGTGAATCAAGTATTACTGTTGGACGAGTATAATAGCTTTTACCAGCTTTTAGTACACCGACTGGGTCCTTGATATCACTGAAGAAAATATAGTAGAGGGCAAGAAGGGGTTGGCCTCTGTACCTGCCACAAAGAAGATCTTTTACCCTGCTTTTGACTGCAACCCAATAGGCATGGGGAGTGGAGGCACATGCCATGCTGGACCTCTGCTTACTATAATAGTGTTACAGTTGGTGATTATTACTGTTGAGAGCAGCTGTCCAAAATGTTATCACAAAGCTTATTATAAAGAAGGTGTAATACATGCCTTTAGGGCTCACAAAAATGTGAACAAAGCATGTTATGATAAAGACGAACGAAGAATTTGTGTGGAGGGCTATAAGCAGTACTGAGTGGCGAAAAATTTGGGACCAACAGGAACTGGACTAGGGTCGGATTGTCCAGAGGATGAGTGGATTTGTTGGGATATTTTGTCTGAGGAAGAAGGTCAAGATTTAGTAAAGGAAGAAATTGTTACCAATAAAAACCGGAAAGTACAGCAAAATAAAACACCACTATCATTGTTGAATAATTTATATCTTGACCTAAAGCAAAAATTAATCAAAGACTTGGAACTCCCTTCAGTAGGACAGAATTTATTTATTAATCTAGTGGAGAATATAGCAGTCGAGTTCAACCTTACTTGTTGTTGGGTTTGTAGGGGACCCCTAATGACCGAAGAATGGCCTTGGAAAGGTACTGCCCTAGGTGCGAGAGAAATACTTAAATGGAATTATAACTTCACCAACAGCAAGATAAGTCAACCAGAAGGACGGGTATTGAGCTTTACAACAATTGGGATAGATTGTTTGCAAAAAAATAGGAACCCCTTTTTCACAATCGGTTGGAGATACCCCCTGTAAAAGAATTTTAAGTACGAGTTTGGTTTCTAATAAATATGTTCCCCAAGCTCCCAGGACTTACTGGACAGGCAAAACCACTTCTGACTGGAGATGGATAGAAAGTTGGAGATTGTACAAATGCAAAGGAACAAAAATTAACCCTTTCTCAGGGATAAGGGAAATTTCAAAATTCTAGAAAAACATAAATAATATCTCTGAAAATTTTGGAAGGCACCGGACGGGCTTTTCTGGATATGTGGAAAAAGGGCATACATTCTCCTCCCAGGAAAATGGACAGGATGCTGTTAAATCCACCAAGGGGTGGATTTAACCATGGACACTATTTCCCAGGTTATCCACGATTGTATAGACCTGTGCTGCTATTAAGCAGGCAAAAAGATTGAAGCCCCTATTGTATGGTGAACGTTGAGACAAGTATAAATATGGGGAGGTATGGCAGGTTGATTACATCACATTGCCGCAGACCTGCCAAGGTAAATCCTATGTGCTTACCATAGTGGAAGCAACCACTGGATGGTTAGAGACTTATTTGGTACCCCATGCAAAGGCCCAGAATACCATTCTGCATCTTGAAAAGCAAGTCCTGTGGCGACATGGGACTCCAGAACACATTGAGTCAGACAATGGGACTCATTTAAAAAATGATTTAGTTATAATAAATAATAATAATAATAATAATGGCCCATCTTCGCGAACGAAGATTTGGGGAAAGGTCTTTTACCTTTCCAGCCTGCGCAATGGATTTTTTAGGTGAGACACAGCCTGCGCTGAACTGAGCCCACCCTTTAATCCTAAGGTTCATCTGCCGGGGCCAAGCAAGCTTGGACAATGGCAGTGAGGTCCTCAGGACGTAGGTTTGTTTAGAGTGTCCTTCTCATAGATGGATGGCCACACAGGGCTAACGACCTCCATCAGGCCAGGAGACCGGGATTTGAACCCGTGGTCGCAGCAGTGAAAGTCCTGCACGCTAACCACTAGGCCACCAGGGGTCTCAAATTTGGGTTATCCCTGACTCAGGCCAAGACAAACCCATTTGTGGGATTATCTTTGCTCAGGGGCCAGGATATACCTGGTGGGTAATGAAGAAGGATGGAGGGATCCAGTGTGTGCCTTAAGGAAATTAAACCTTGGGGAAAAACTAATTGTGTCTTCTGAGTTGTATTTTGCAGGAAGCCAGTTACCAGATGAGAAAGACCTGAACTAAGCTGATGCCAGTAACTGATGATAAGACAGCCCAGAACAGTGAACCAGCCCTAAAAGCAGAACTGTGATTGTGACTGAGGAGGCCAAAGATCCAAACTGAACTGATGTTGGTGTTGATCTTCAATGACAAGACAACTGCTCCGAAAGACAAAACAAGGACTATATAAGTGCGGGATGTAGGTGAATGCGAGATACAGGTGTTATGTAAAGAAATAGTATGGAATAAGGGGTGGAGAATGTAATGGTTTTGAGTCTAGGCCTTCCTTCCTGGCAACCAGGTCAGAAACAAGGAAGTATTCCATCCTATTACTTTACATAATCAAACATATAAATAAGAAGGAGAGAGGAGGGTCCTTCTTCTTGTCTTCCAGTGGACTTGAAGAAAGCAGCTCCCTGCGGCTCCTCCAGCTGTGGGGGGTGTTGGGCCTGTGGTTTGTCGAAAGGTCACTGCCTTCTTTCCGAGTTCGGAGGGAGATGCAGTGATTGTGGAGGGGACTGAGACATTTCTGTTCTCTCAAGGAAAGTATTGAGATTTCGTTTATTAGTTCTTTATTAGTTGGGTATATCTGTTGGGGTTTTTTTTCTGTTTTCAGGTGTTAGGGGTTTCTTTCTTATGTGTATATAATCTTTGTAATTGTATATAAATGTAATATAAGTGTAAATATATTTATATATTGCTTTAGTTCTCTTATTTCGGTTCTCTTGGGGTTTTTTTCCTTCTTTTCCCTTGGTTTTTGGGGGGAAGCTTTTGCTGTGGTATTGGGGACTTGGCAGGGAGCCAGCTCCAAACCACCACACCTTTTCAGGACTTTACACCTTCAGCAGCACTGTCAGGGGGGATGGGTCCAGCTACCTCTTCCCAGCCTGCAAAAGTCCCCTGTCAATCCTAGAATGTGTAAATGATTAACCATTTCAGTCTCTGACACCACCTCGTGATTTATGCATTCAATAATTTCTCTTTTGTCATTCACTGTGAATATTCTTTGTGGGCGGTGCCTTTCATATAGTGGACAGAAGGAGAAAAGAGAAGAAAAGGAAGATATAGCACAAATCTTTTCCCAATGCAATGCAATGCAATTTCCAAAAAACTCTACAGTAAAATAGTAAGCATATGGGACATAACAGGATCTCAGTAGCTAAAGTCAAATTTCCTAATGTTAACAAAGTTACAGACATGAGGATTTAATACTTGTGGGAAACGACTGGATTGTGGACAGCTTAGGCCTTGAATTCGAGCAGTTACAGCTATGAGGTTGTAAAAGAATGAAAACATTGAGGATGAGACAGCAGAAAAGGAGGAAAAACTGCAGTAAATAACAGGTGTTGTTTTTAAGATATGCCAGCATGCGAAAGAATGTCGACCACGTATTAGAAGATGAGTTTAGGAGCGTGGACAAGAACACATAACCAATGAAATATAGCATATTTGTGCGTGAACAGAAGAAAAAGACTATAAAACTAAGCTTGCTGTAAATAAAGTGTTCACTGCCTGCCAACCGAGTGTGCGTTTTTTCGGCCGCCGCAAATACTGACACAAATCTAATTTTCACTAGCCACAGTCTCCACCCCATGAGTAATCAGGGTATCCTTTAATGCGCAGTGGGTGTGAGGGATTCTATAATAATGTGTCTGTTAGAGGGGGCAATGTGTCTTGAAATTGGACATGAAATTACACATCAGTTCTTATGCAAATACATTGAGTTACTTGGGAGTTGGTAAAAGGCTTTCTTATATTCTCTTCAGGTCTTTTGTTTTGTCTAGATTTAGTTTCATTTGTTAATATTTTGAGAAATTTAGCCAAAGATAAAATTTGATGCCTTCCGAGGCAGAGAGTTAATGCATATAATACATATTTGTATGATTCCAAATATGCATAAATTCTTGTACCAACTCCCAGGCTAAATTTGGTTGAGTTTCTTGATTCTCAATTGATTGAGACAGAATTATACATATATAAAAGCTTATCCCAAGCCAACTTGTTTTTCAATAAAAAGACAAAATAAACTTGGCAAAAATTAAACTAGCAATACATAAAATGGCTTGTCTTACACAAACTTACCAGTGAGTTGCTCATAATAAAAACACAAATAAGTCAACAATTATTAATAAGCTGATAATACAAGCAATTTTTGGAGTAGAGGAGACACAAACACAATGTTTGCGGTAAACTTTTACATATTGCAAAACTACTGAGACAAAAATACATACTGATGTGCATATCACAAAATTAAGATAAAAACACAAACACATGCAAACAATCAGCACTGCAAAGAACAGTATAACTCTTCAGTCCTGCTGCTACTTTGTTTTCTCATGGGATACTTGTAAACTGATAATAGAAGCAATTGTGGGGGCAGTTATCTTTTCTGCCCATTGCAGCAATTGAAAGCTTTATCGGTCTCACACAATTTGATCTCATCTGCTGGCAGGTTCCAGCAAAAAGAGGAAATCTGGTCCACAATGGACCCATTATTAAAAAGAAGGAACTATCTATTTATCCAACTCCTTTTCTTATCTGGCATGATGCCACTAGGGCAGCAATAATGGAGAAGTCTGGAACATGTTTTCTCCAGAAAACAAATAAACCCAGAGCATGCTGGAGTTCCTTTTTACTCCTCAGCATCTTTATTTGCTCTAGGGTGGCCAAGGTGTCAGAGGGAATACACACTGCTACCTTTTCTGTGGGAATTTGAAGTCTCAGACTTTCCAAGTGGGTGATAGTATTTGTCTGACCCACTGTGGTGACATCAGCAATCTGGGCAACCAATTCAGCTTTGTTATGTACAGCAGATATTTGTGAGCCAGTGTTAGCATCGAGGTAACTAACTGTCAGCTGCCACCACCCATTAGGTTTATGGACAGGCCATACAGGAGAACTGTATGGTGAGTGTATAGGGACAACTACCTCTTGCTCCTGCAATTCTGCAATTTCTGGAGTAATTTTTTCACGTGTTCCTAAAGGGAGTGGGTGGAGGTTTACATTTGTTGTTTTGCAAGGAGGCAGGCTTGGAGCAGTTTGTAACAGACGGACAGAGGGAGATGGGAGACCAAACACCCATTCTTTCCCTCTGGCATCTGTCCAGACCCACCTCTTTAATAGATCCAACCCCAAGATATTAGCTGGTAGCGGCCCCACAATCATGACAGCTTCTGTGACTGGTAACCAGCATTTCACCTGAGCTGTGTACTGGGATTGGGATATGCCAAAGGCATCAGTTACCCATATCCTTTTTTTGTCTGGCTTAATGCCACAACGAGCAGCAACTTTAGTCTGGAGTTCTGAGACCTGTGCACCAGTATCTACCACAAAGGTAGCTAAGGATTTAAGAGGGTCCAGGGGAAAGGTGATTACCAAATCTCCCCGGCTGTTTTCAGTGAGCTTTCTCTCATAAACCCACTGATCATTCTTTGGCTTACTTACTTGAGAGCAGCAAGTCCAGTTTCTTGACTCAGAACTGGTCAAACTGGTTCGTCTGGTTTCTGGAGAGGCTGAGGGGATCACAGTGTTGGACTCCTGAGGGGGGTTGCTCCTAGGAGGTGACTCCTGTTCTTTGATCTTGTCCCAGTGCTTAATCAAGCATTCCAGATTAGTGGTAGGTAATGTGTCCATTACTTCTCGAGGAATTCCTTTTGCAACACTCTCTACCCACAAACTGTACCTCTTTCGCCCACTAGATGACACATTTTGTTGACAAATACCTGGTGAGGCAGGTTTTTGGACCTTCCCTGCCCTCCTGCTGTGTGTTCTCTGGCCACTTGTACCAGAGAGCCCCAACTGCTGACCAGTAGCTATTAATTCTTGGACTACCTCCAACCAGGTTATTCCTGGTGGAGCACCCCTTCTTCTAGGCCTAGAGGTTGCCTTTATGTGCTCTTGTAATTGTTTAGCACAAACTTTTAGTGCATCAGGCAGGCCTCAGATCAAGACAGGAAATCTCTGTGAATCTGCCTTGAGTTCCATTGGGGAATTTCATTGTGGGTCCAATAATTTTGTGCGCATTAATTGGAGACGTGGTTTTTTGTACACTTTTTACAATGTGGCCAATTGTGGGGGTTTTAACTGTGTGAGGATCTCCCCTTTCTATAGGGTCTAACCTGCCTGCCCAGTAGGCAGCTCTCTGGGTCAGGGACCACAGTGCTTGGTTATCATTTGTGGTCAGGAAGATCCCTGGGCCCCAAAATCCTCGGGCCTCATCCTCGCTCAACAAAATCCGATCTCCCCCGGTAAGGGACACCCTCCACACATATTCAGTGTCCGATTCATTTGCCTTACAGCTGTATTTTTCCTGAAGTTTGGTCAGGGCTTCCCCCGTGTCCGTGTGGTAGTTTGCCAATCTGCCCCTTGGCCAGTGGTTTCAGTTTTAATGAGGGGACGCATATGTATTACTTCGTCCTCCGGATAACTTTGCTTAAGCTCTTCCAATTCCCCAGAGGGGTACAGGCATTTATTAACATCCACTGGTCTGGGGTATTTTTAATTGATGTCCCGTAGTTCACAATTTTTTTGTTTCTATTGCTTTTTCAAGCCTTTCACTTTGCTCCTCCTCATCTTGGAGGGCTGACTGAAGCAACAGATTAATTTCCCTTTCCCGCCTGAACTGCTTCATGCTCAGCAGTTAACTGCAAGCCTTCTTTTTCTAGTTGCTCCTGTAATGCCTTCACTGACTCTTGTAAAGATCTTATCACTTCACCTGTAGATTTCTGAATAGCCTCTTTTTCTAGTTGATTCTGCAATGCTTTCATTGATTCTTGAAAAGATTTTATCACTTCACTTACAGATTTCTCAATAGTCGAGCTCTCTTTTTCTATTGTTCTAAGGACAACACCTAAAACAGCACCTACAAGAAGTAGTCCTAATCCAAGGACAGACATCAAGAGGGAATAATCCCCATATAACTCATCCTGGGGTGTCATTCCTTTTGACTCAGTCATTAACCCAGATTAGGTTATTGTCTTTCTCCCCCTTAACCCTCTGAGGGTCAGCTTGACTCTCTCCTGGAAAAACCTTTCAACAGGTCTGATGTGCCTGGGTCACACTGAGAGGAGAAAAATTATCACTATAATTTCATAACGAGGGGACGGTCACCATTTGACTTGCCCTCGGTATCAGTTTTGGACTACACCGATTACTCCACCACATCCAAAGGATCCAAAGGGGGGGGTAACCCAGGTTCTTATTAATAAATCCCTTGGAGTGGATTAGGGTGAAATGACACTGAATAATGGGTGTTCAAATATATACATATATGTGGGGTTTATTTTAGAACAATTTTGTTTCAAAGGTAAACAGGTATGTTGCCATTTTGGGTATTATCATCTGTATCTCTCATCTATAGCGATATGGCATAAAGATAACCTTTAGGGAAAATGCATAAAGAAGAGAAAGGAAAGACAGGATAAGGGTGAGTAAGGGAAAGAGAACATGAGAGTGGAAAGATGGGGTCCAGCGATGAAACTTGGTAGTTGCAGCTTCCATGTCTGTCAGTTGAAGTGGTGGCCTTGATCCATTGGGGGTAAAGGAGGGAAGCCCATACACTCAAAGAAGTTATGAGTTATTATATCCATGGATAATGTCCCGGGCTATGCCTTGAGCCTCCAAGGTCTCCTGGGCCTGCGCAGAATTCCTGTGAGGGGCCTGGTAAAAGGGCTCTTCTCGCCTTTTCAGGACTTGACACCTTCAGCAGCAATGGCAGGGGGGATGGGTCCAGCTGCCTCTTCCCAGCCTGCAAAAGTCCCCTGGCAATCCTAGAATGCATAAATCATTAACCATTTCAGTCTCTGACAGACAGAAACATACAAACCTCTAAAGCATTTATGACTTTTTAAATTTATGACATTTTTTTCAAGAATATATGTGTACAGTCTATAAAGATACAGAGCTACATATTGTAGTTAATTTACTTCAGTAAGCAACATCTGTATTTAAAACATCACCCAAAGGAAACATTTTGGAGGCATGTCCTACCTTTACAATGCCACAATTATCATGTTAGTCTCTAAGTCATACTAAAACTCTACAATCTTACTTACATCTGTTTAAATATTGAAAGAATTTTAATAGAAACATAAAACACTGCCCTAGAATACAGCTTTCTAAATTATGGAAAAATTTGGTTCTAAATTGGAACTCCTTTACTAGTCCTCTGTTCTATAATTCTTGGAATAAATTCAATTAAGGAGCAGTTATGTTGTTAGTTGTTAGTTGAGCTGGTTGCTAACTGTCTACATACTGTACAACTGAGTAGTATTTCTTGCTAGCCCTAATGGCTTTACTTTATAGAATATTTATCCAGATATAATATTTATTTAATTAATAATTTTATTATATTTTTGTTAATTTATTAATTAATTATGTCTAATCTTTTATTAATAAAGTGCCTTACCTGTTCTGTCACAAATTCTTTAAAGCTGTTGTGCTGTGCCTTGTTCTTCCCAGCACTCATGAGGTATGCTATTGTGGTACACAAAGCTTTTAAAATTATGTTGCTTCAATTAAAAATGTATGTTATCAGGACATAAAAATCTAACATCCTTTTTCTTTGTAAATGTATTTAAAACAGTACTGCTCCTGGTTTTGTTTCTGCTCTTTTTACTGGTTTTTTTCAGCACAAGAAGATTCAAGCCATTAAGTGTGTATTGCTTATTGACAAAATCTTTTAATAGGTCATTAGAAAAGAACAGTTCTGAAAAGAAACCAATTTCTTACTCAATTACTCACACTCACACTTTTTAACACTCTAATTCACCGTCAATCCTCACTTCAAAACAACAATTTCACTGAAAACTCAGTAATATACGATTGTAATGTAAGGCATCTTCAATCTGCCTTTGACTATTTGTTCCTCTCCCCACATAAGAGATCAGTAAATAAAAATTTGATGGCTCACAAAGATGCTTCCCAAAGCCTGCCTTAGCCATGTCATCATCATGGTTAGGCTTCTCGAATGAAGATTTGGGAAGGGCTCTATCCTCATTTGTTACAAGCGCGCTGGAGGCTTAAAAGGCCAATACGAGATAGACACGTCTGGTTGCAAAAGGCACAGCAGAAGGACTCCTTAGGTGGTATATTCTGCAAGGCACGATTCTTTCTGCATTGTCTTTTCTCCTCAAGAGTGATCCTGTGTGCATTCTCAAAAGCATCAGCAGCGTTAAAGATAGTGTGCCTCCAGGCCTCCCGATTGGAGGTCAGAGTAGACCAGTTATGGTGGTCAATATGGTCAAGGCTGAGATGTTGTTTCAGGGAGTCCTTGTATCTTCTCTTCGGGGCTCCTCTCTTGCGGCAGCCAGTGGCAAGTTCACCATAAAGCATGACGTTAGGGAGCCGGCAGTCCTTCATCCTTGATACGTGTCCTGCCCAACGCAGCTGTGTTCTCAGCAACACGGCCTCAATACTTGTAACTACTGCTTGTTCTAGAACAGACAGGCGTTATAGGTTATAAAATCCAAGACAGGAATTTTTCTTGCCCCTCCTCCACTCTGAGAAAAACAGAGTGAGTGGAGGGAAGGGGAGGAAATTAGCTTTACAAAAGGCCTGGTCAGCAAAAGTCGAATTCCTAGCTGATGACCCATTCAGGGGCTGGGGGGAGAAGGGAGAAGTTTTTGGGAGTTGGGGGAGCTGGCCACCCGGAAGGAGGACAGCTGGAGACAGCGGAGCTCTCTGTCTCTCGGACGGAGACAGGGGTCTGGTTGCAGGCATTTGGGGAGAAGGACTGGGGATCTGGCTTTTTTTTTTGGCTTCTCAGCCTAGTCAGTTCGGCTCGACTCACAGACCGGATCTGCTGTGTTTCATCGGAGAGTTGCGTGCCCGCGGGAGAGAAGGGAGGAGTTTTGAGACACCATCACCTGAGACAACA
>NW_020925334.1:54084-83045 GCF_003984885.1 Neopelma chrysocephalum | reverse complement strand
TAACTCATCCTCTTTAGCAAGCATTCCAGTCTCTTCAAACTGAGACAACGTCTTAGTCACATAATCTGACCAGTGGATGTTTAGTATTGTACGGAGACAGCATTGATGGAAGCATTCTAAGAGTCGTAGGTGGTGGCAGTAGACGACCCATGATTCGGATCCATATAAAAGAGTAGACATCACAATGGCTCTGTAAACACTGATCTTTGTACTTTTCTTCAGGTGTTTATATTGCCAAACTCTTTTATGGAGTTTTCTGAAAGCACTATATGCCTTTGCTAACCTGTTGTCTATCTCTCCGTCAATCTTACCATCCGAGGAGATGAGACTACCTAGGTAATTAAACTACTGGACGGATTTGAGTTCTGATTCGCCAATGGTGATATGGGGATGATGGAAAACTTCCTGAGGTGCAGGTTGATAGAGAACTTCTGTCTTCTTTAAGCTGACTTCCAGCCCAAAGAACTCAGCAGCATCTGCAAAGCAGGATGTTAAACGCTGCAGAGCTACTTCTGTGTGGGCGACAAGGGTCGTGTCATCAGCATAAAGCAGCTCCCAGACAAGATGGTTTAAGGTCTTAGTATGGGCCTTCAGTCGCCTTAGGTTGAATAGGCTTCCTTCAGTACGATATTGAATGTAGATACCATCTTGATCCTCTAGGTCTGCCGTAGCCCTTTGGAGCATCATGCTGAAAAAGACTGTGAATAGGGTTGGTGCAAGAACGCAGCCTTGTTTCACACCACTGGTAATTAGAAAGGGCTCAGAAAGTGCGTCACCATATCTGACTTGGCCGTGCTGATCCTCATGAAGTAAGATGATCGTTTTAAGGACCTTGGGGAGACATCCTAAACGTTCCAAACTGTGCCATAGACCTTTTCTGCTCACAGTATCAAAAGCCTTGGTGAGATCAACAAAGGTTACATAGAGACCTTTGTTCTGTTCCCTACACTTCTCTTGCAGTTGTCTGAGAACAAATATCATGTCTGTGGTACTCCTGTTGGCTCTGAAACCACACTGACTTTCAGGTAGAATTCCTTCTGCTATAGTGGGTATTAGTCTGTTCAAAAGTATTCTTGCCAGGATTTTGCCAGCAATGGAGAGCAGAGTAATACCACGGTAATTTGAACAGTCTGATTAAACTCATTTCTTCTAATACAAAGTGATGATGACTGCGTCACGAAGGTCCGATGGTAGTTCGCCTAGTTCCCAACAGCGCACCACAAACTCATGACATTTAGCATGGAGTGCTTGGCCCCCATGCTTCCAGACTTCAGGTGGAATTCCATCAACCCCAGCTGCCTTACCAATTTTCACCTGCTGAATGGCCTTAAGAGTTTCTCCCAAAGAGGGGGCAATATCCAATTCATTCTTCACCAGTTGCTGTGTGATGTACTGGATTGCTGAGTCTTGAACTACACGACTAGTACTGAAAAGTGCCTGAAAGTGTTCAGACCAACGATTTAGACTGGAGGTTTTATCTGTCAGAAGCGTTTGACCATTTGTGCTGAGTAGAGGGCTTTGGACCTGGTATGTCGGCCCGTACGCTGTTTTCAAGGCCTCATAGAATCCTCTGTGATCACCCATATCTGTGCACAATTGAGTTTTTTCAGCTAGATTGATCCACCACTTCTTCTGGATGTCACGGAGCTTCTGTTGGAGTTTGCTGCATGCAAGACAAAAGGTTGCTTTTCTTACATGACAGGATGGCAGTGCAAGGTGTGCTTGGTGAGCAGATCTCTTCTTCCTCAACAATTCCTGGATCTCTTGACTGTTTTCATCAAACCAGTCCTTGTTCTTCTTGAAGGAGAACCCTAAGGACTCTTCAGAGGACTGCAGGATACTGTTTTTAATATGGTGCCAAAGTGTTTTAGGAGAGGGGTCTATAGAATCTATAGAATGATTTTTGAACCTAGTTTGAAGATTTGCCTGGAATCTGTCTCTTACTGTGGTTGACTGGAGATTGTTAACTTGGAGTCTCCTCCTTGGGATACTGCCCCTTTTAGGTTTGAACTTAAGGTTGAAGTTAAGTTTACCGCGCACAAGTCGATGGTCTGTTTGGCATTCTGCGCTAAGCGTCATGCGGGTATGGTGGACATTGCGGACATCTCTCCGTCACACCAAGACATAATCAATGAGGTGCCAATGCTTAGATCTCGGATGCATCCAGGTTGTCTTCAAACTATTTTTCTGCTGAAAGATAGTGTTAGTGATGGTGAGCTGTTGCTCTGCACAGAATTCTAGCAGAAGGCGACCATAATCGTTGCAGTTTCCAACACCATGCTTGCCTAATGCTCCTTTCCAGACTTCAAAGTTCTTTCCTACTCTGGTGTTGAAATCACCAAGGAGAATGATCTTATCATCTGCAGGAACCTTTTGGGTAAGGTAGCGCAGGTCAGTGTAAAATTTATCTTTTTCAGCAGGGTCAGTTTGGAGAGTTGGGGTATATATTCTAAAGAGGACAACATGTTGCTTGTTGTGTAGTGGAAGGTGTAGGATGTCCACTCTGCAGTATCAAGCATGGTTCTGATGTTCCAGCATGCGAGAGTCAATTTGGGTACACCTTTGAAGGCAGGTGTATGCCTTTGTCTCTTGATCTTTGTGTGACCGCATTTGAAGAAGATGCCTGTTGGCCGCGGTTAACTAACCGGGTGAAGGGGGAGATGAGCTTTGGTTAGGCCACCTTTTCTAGGCCCCTCTCCGAATGGAGCAAGCAGTGCTCTCCTTGAAAAAGGCTGCTTGGTCATTCAGGATGCTGCCGAAAGAGACTGTCATCTCCGGGGTCAGTCTCTAGCGACCAATGTCCTGAACCGCCTGCATGCAGGGTTGGGTCTGCAGCTTCCAGTGCACCTTATCACCTGCCGTTTTGACCCTCGCCCGTTGCTACAGGGCTTTACAAATGTGGATATCACCCTCGAGCCTGAGCAATGGATTTTTTAGGTGAGATGCAGCATGCGCAGAACTGGACCCACCCTTTAATCCTAAGGTTCATCTGTCAGGTCCTAGCAAGCTTGGACACTGACAGCAAGGTCCTTAGGACGTAGGTTTGATTAGAGTGTCCTTCTCTTAGATGGATGGCCTTACAGGGCTAAGCGAGCTCCATCTGCCCGGGTTTGGAATTAGTGTTGTCCTTCTCCTAGGATGACTGCCAGAAGGCTAGCGAGCTCATCCTGCCCATGGACACATTTTATCTGACCCTTCGGTTTGGACCTGTCTGGCATGGGAGACCCTACTGAAGGCATGTACCAATGCCAGCATAGCTTGCAACTGCATAGGGGTACACAGGTTTCTTTCCCACTCAAAACAGTTAGGGCAAACCTTTCACTTCTTTACTTTTCTGCCACTCATCTATACTCAAATGCAGGGAAATACCCAGGAACATCCCTTTGTCCTGACCACCCTTTCGGGACGCAATAAATAAATCCAAAACAAACCAAACCTGGGCAGTAGCTGCAGGTGAGCCAAAACCAAACCGTTCTGGCCCCCTCACCCACCTGAGGCTCAGGTGTCTCCCATGACCCCAGCCCGGCCAAAACCAGCCAACCCCCCAGAAGAACCCACTATCCACCCTGGCCTTATCCTCCCCCCACCGTGTTACCACAGATCTTAGCCATGTAGTGTTGGTCCATCCACCTTCTTCTGTGTGGTGACACCATAAGTTCTGGTACAGGTTGCTGTGCTATAAGAGGCATTTTCCAACTGGGAAACTTAATCTGCAGCACAGATCTCCTCTGTGAACTTGGACCAGTAACTTAATTTCTGTAATTTTTCAGTTTTAAAACTTGCATGTATTTTCTGAGGATAGATACACTGAAGAATCTGAAATACTCAGACCAATGGAGACTATTAGGAAACTAAAAGATTATAAGATAATGCAGAGAAAGGAGATAATAAAGACAACTGGAAGAAAGAAATTTGAGTCAGTTACTTCATCAGACATGGTCAAAGTTGAAGAGCTGAACTGCAGAACAAAAGAAGCTTTCAACAGCAGAGACTAGTTTTGGAAACAGACATTTTAGGCTGTTTTGCTTTCCAGGTGTATGTTTGTCAAGTATCCAAAGCATTGGTGGCCATGTACATTTCTGGTTTGGACCCTGGATGACCATTCCTGTTCTTGAAGTGCAGCTCATACTTCCAACAGACATATTTTGTATGGCACACTCCTTTCTGTTCTTCAAATAATGTTTCCCAACAGATCTGAGAGATGTCACCTTTTCTGTTTCTTTAAAACCCTACTTTCTATACAACCTAAGTAAGGTCTGCTGACCACTCACCCCAAGCCTGTATTCCTCCAGGTACTTCAGAAATGTTTAGATTTGAACAGAATTAGATTTTACATTTACCTGTGATGCTAACAACTTTGTAGCTCCTAATGTCACAGCCGACAACAGATTTATTATGGGTCAAATACCTAATCAGTGGGACTATGTTAAATAGAGGTGAAAATTACCTGTGAGAGAAAAACAAATAAGCATAGTCTTAGAGAAAGTCTAGATAATGACAGTGACAAGGTAAACCTGAAAATAAGTTTACAGATTACTGGCATAGGCAGGCAAAGACAAATTAATTTTTTTTTAAATAACAAAATGTTTAGTTCAGTTTAAAGACTATTCCTTCGAAGATCAAGTTTCCATGGCGTGAGAACAAATAAATCAATATTGAAACTAAACAAGTCAACATCAGGACCAACAACAGCAAGTAACAACTAAACAGGTATAACAGCTATAAATTCAGCCTAGCATACTCCAATCAAACATGTCATCTCAGGCCCCATGACCCTCTTATTGGCTGCCAGAAAGGACTGTGGTGTGTTGACCCTGGCCAGCAGCTAAGCATCCACACATTCGCTCATCCCCATCCCAATGTGATCAAGAGGGGAGAGAATAGAAAGAGCAAAAGTAAGAAAACTCTTGGTTCAAGATAAAGACAGTTTAATAAGTGAAGGAAAGAGGGGGAAAACCCCCCAAAAATTATGCAAAAGCAATCAATCACCCCTTCCCACAAACAGATCAATGCCTATCCAGGCTTTGAGCAATGGTTACTTTGGAAAGGCCAAACTCCCAGTTTTTTATTGCCGAGCATGATGTTATATGACATGGAATATGCCTTTGGTCAATCTGTCTCACTTCTCCTGTCTGTGTCCCCTCCCAATCTCTTGCCTACCCCTAACCTACTGGGAGGGAACAACAGAGTGGGAAACAGAAAAGGCCTGAACGCTGTGCAAGCACTTTTCAGCAATAGTCAAAACATTAGTGTGTTATCAATACTGTTTTAGCCACAAATGCAAAACAGAACACCATACCAGCTGCTATGAAGGTTAGCTCTATCCCAGCCAGACCCATTACAATATCATAACAGATATGTTTGAACAGTCTTTGACCGCTGTCCTAGTTACAGGGGTCAGGACCAGTTTATTACTGTGTGGGTGTAATCAAAACTGTGTATTCTACACCCTCCATGTCATGTCTGATGGACTGTTAATAATGGATCATTTGCAGCAGCTGCCAGGGCACAGCTAATGACTGAGCTGTTATAACTCCCCTCAGGGGAGGAAATAGCCTGAGGGGTCATCTCTGCTAATGGGCCATACTGGACTGGCATAATAGGCAGCTGCAACACCCAGACCATTAAAGACTCCAAAAATATCCCATGACTCACAGAGTTAAATTACCCATTGTAAAACTCCCTTCCCTGGGGGAGGTACTGGACATTCCCACCTAAACATGAGCATATATAATCTTGGGGTTTTGGGACTTCTGGTGCCACTCGTCGGATAGAGAGGAGGACCAGAACTCCAACAGGACTGCCACTCTCGACAAGACTGTGATCATTACCTCAACAGAAATGCCACCATCATCTGGACCAACAGGTTTTCCTTTACTTTGCACCCAGGGGGGTCACTTGCTCAGCACAGGGGCCAACAAACACTTCTGTTCTTGTCCCAGGGGGCTGGGTTATACATCTGTTTTTGTGGGTTAAAACCAGTTTTTCTCTGTATCATTGCATCTATTGTAATTTATTTTTAGTAAATTGTAACTCTGACTTATAATCTCTCTAGAGCTGGGTTCATTTCTCCTGCTGGTTTACTTTTAAACCAGCACAAATGCTTAGCAAAGAATCACTTTTTCAAAGGATACATTAAAAAACATAGAGTTTTCAAAATCAAGTTCTCCTTGTAGCCCAGCTATACCTAGCTAGTTGAATTCTTCTTTGTGTTATAGCTCCACAATATTTCCTCATACCATCCTTTATAAAAAGTAAACGGGACAGTGACACACTTGATTAATTTAGGATAGAATCATAGAATCATAGAATCAACTGGCTTGGAAAAGACCTCCGAGATCATCAAGTCCAACCTTGATCCAACACCACCATGGTTACTAGGCCATGGCACTACTTTCTATTTTGACAAATTTGTGCCACTAATAAAAATATTTAAAAATTATTTCTTATAGGCAGACAAATGCTCCAGATGTATTAAAAATAAGAACTGTACTTTCTACATTAAATTTTCCCAAGATTAACCTCAGTCAGTGATTTACTTGACAATATCCCTTTAAGTTGGTGTCATAGGTTTACTTGTTCTAAAAAAACCAAGGGGGAATTTTTTTTCTTTCCCCTGCATGCTGTAAAAGAAAGATGTTGAATGAGGGAGGGGGAAGGTGTTTGCCAAGGGTGATTGACACACACAAAGGAACTAGCTAGCAGATCCACATTCCAGGCTGATAGCCCTCAGAAGATTGGAGGGGAGGAGGTGATGAGTTTGGTTTTTTTCCTCTCCTCAGGAAACTTTTACCCTGACTCAGGGAGGGTGTGTGTGGAAAGGCTCCAAGTTCGTTTTGTTTTTGCCTGGGTCATCTGACTGCTTCTGGCCCTGGTTCACCTCCATTCTCCTGCACCCTGTTCTGCCCCCAGCCCGGACTTGTTCAGATTTTATTGGAGAGGCTTGACCCTTCTTCAAAGGAACCTTTGGGCCAGAGCCAGCCTCTGACAGCGTGAGTCTGTGGGAAGACCCCTTCCTCCCCTTTTCCCCCTTCCCCTTCTTGGTGGGGAAGATCTCCATTTTTGGCTTCTCCTGTGCACCAGGGTCCCCACATGGCAATTACCAGAGCCCAACAGTGCCCCCTGCCAGCCACCACAGAGCAACTGCAGGCTCTGCTCCTCCAGTGGTCCAAGAGCGCTCCCTCCTGATCGTGGTTAGAATTGCGCCAAAATGCAGAAAGTACTGAACTGTTTCCTTTTTGAAGGGGACTTTTGGGTACAGGATTATTGTCTAGTTGTTTTTGTGTTCTTTTGTTGTTCTCCCAATATACATATATCCTTTAATAAAGGGCTGTTATCTTTTTTTTCTTTCTCTATACTTCCTCAATTGGAGCCTCTTAATGTCAGATTTACAATTGCTTAGAGGGAGGAGCTTGGTCTTCATCATAACTCATCCTCCTTAGCAAAACACTTCAGTCTCATTAAACTGAGACAGTTGGCAAAACCAATCCAATAAAAAAGTACTATCGCAATACCATACTCCAAGCACTTTAGTCTTAGCCCACAGACATCTTGGCAGAGAGCAATGCTACATGGAACATTTTATTCTTTCCAAATATGGCACCTAGCGGATAAGCTATCAAATCAAATTCCCCTTTATCTAGTGTTCAAAGCATAAAGGAAATTTGGAAGAATTCCAGTTTTAGTGCACAGTGATTTGGGGAACAGAGCATAGCTATAGCAAATCAAAAACAAGCACTGTGCACACAGATGTGATATGCCCTTCAAGGTGGAAAAATCTGTTCCTTCCCTTATTATTACTCTAGCCCGGGGTAGAGCTTTTTTGAAGCATGCAAGTAATGCAAAAGCACAAACTGAACCAAATGTCAACAGGACTTGTTATCCTGAAAGACATACCATTTTGGGAAAAGCTTTTTTTTCTTTGCTTTTAAGATATGGCATACAACTTTTACTACAATAAGCAGGGTCTCCTGATTGGTGCATCTCAACCTTCTTTAACCCAAGAACCAATAATATTTTTTGAAGACATCTCTTTATCATTTTGTAGAGCATTTTCATATCAGTTGTCAGTTTCAGTCAAATGACCACTGAAAGTTTAAATTACTTTGAGCACATTTCCCAGATTTATTTGTTTGACTGTTGAAATGAGAGGGGATGTCCTTTCTAAATGACTTAGGAAATTAGAAGTTTTAGCTTATATAAAATTGTATTTTAATCAACTAAGGGATTTGCTTTCTTGGCATGGTAGTTGTCATTTCTTTTAGGACTACAATTAGTTTCAGGATGTAGAATGTAGATGAAACATGGGAACTAATAGAGAGTGTACCATATGCCCACGTGCAAGAAATTACCCTATACACTTCAAAAAACATGATCAATAAGAGATTGTTTTGCGAAGAAGTAAATTCAATTAAAGGTTGTTTAAATTAATGAGAAATTTCAGTTATCTTTGACCAATGATGAAAATATGTGTCTTCGTAAGTACTAGAACAATTAGTTTAGGGATTAGAGGTCAGCTGGATCAATCATAGATGTTAGGAAGACTGCCAAGTGGAAAGAAGACTCTATGAAGATGACTCTCTCCCCCAAAGAAATGGACACTAGGTGGCAGTCTTGCTCCACGAATGAACTCCAGGATGATATTTGACCTCCAAATCATGACATAATCAGGGGTTGGGTGTGAGAGGGGTCTTTCAGGTATCAATGTATTTATATCCCGACATTTGTGCTGATTCTTCGATTCATGTATGGCAAAAAATTTCCCCATGAATCCCCAACTGGCATATTAAAGAAATGTCTGATCCAATGATTTCTGGTTGTTGGGTTTAATTCTTTTGTTTCTGTATTAGGGAGGAGGAGGAGGTTCGAGGATATACTGAAGCTTGAAACCATGACACCGTTGAAAGCTTAATAAAAACCAAGATTTATTACCGAGAGAGTGGCCAACAAAACGAACAAACCCAAAAGGGAGGAAGGAGGAGAGAAATAAGCCTCAGTTACCCAGCTGTTGCCCATAACATTATCTTACCGACCTAGCGTGCCTATAATTACCCATAGCAGAAGCGGCATCCTTGGAGAGTCAGTAAGTTCACAAAACTGGCAGGTGTCCCCGTCGAAAGGCAACGTTGTCCTTGATGTGAAGTTAGCTCCCCTCCAAGAAAGCACTATCTACTTTTATACAATTAACTGAGTGACCACAACCTCCCAGGTGTGGCCAGCACCGCCCAACCAGAGGCCCTCAGTCCCACCTCCCGGTTATGTAAGTGCATCTCTTCTGCGCATGCGTGAGGACTTTGGAAATCCCCTCACGCAGGCGCAGTATGTTTTGGGGGTCTTTCTTAATTGAGTCTGGGGGCGAGCCTTCCTCCCCTCCTCATCACTTTCTCCTCCAACTGCCCTTGACGAGCAATTGACCAATCACAACAGACCAATTAAAACAGTTTACACAGAAGTTCTCCCTCCAAGGCCAAGTCCACTGCTTTATCAGAGCACTTGGCAGGAGAAAAACGTAAACTTCTGCAGGTGGCTAGGGCCAAACACAGACCAAAAAAAAAAAAATAATAACATTCCAACTTCGTCCCGATACAGTTTCAATGTACAGGAATGGGTGCACATGTTTTTAACTTGATACTTAATCTGTGGATGTCCCTCTAAGCAGGTCTTTAAAGAAAGAACTGGGTGTTTTGGAAGAAGCTAAGCTGCTGTGTTGGTTTTTTTTTAAAGAAGAGTTAATCTTTCCACTTGCAATAATTTGTTATGAGCACTTGTGTAATAGGGAGAGTTCGAAGGATGCCAAGATTGAAACCAAAACACTGTTGAAAGCACAAAAAAAATAAAAATCAATATTTATTACCAAGAGGTGACCAACAAAACGAAAAAAAAGCCCAAGAGAGAGGAAGGAGGAGAGAAATAAGCCCTCAGTACGACTCCCCCAGTCACCCATGTGTTGCATATGAAGTTATCTTGCCACCCCAGAATGCCTAGAATTACCCATAGCAGAAGCTGCATTCTCGGAGAGTCGGCAGGCTCACAAGATAGCGGGCGTCCCCGCAAAACGCAACGTTGTCCCTTGATGTGAAGCTTGCATTTTTCATTCCCTCACCCAGCATGAGCTATCTGCTTTTTATAAATTAATAGGTGACATCTACCTAGGCAGGTGTGGCCAGCACCACCCAGCTAGAGGCCTTCAGTCCCTCCCTCTGTTATGCAAGTGGTATCTCTTCTGCGCATGCGTGCCTACTCTGGAATTTCCCCCACGTGTGCGTGCTGTACCTGGGGGAGTCTTTCCCAAATGAGTCTGGGGGTTTACTTCATCACCCTCCTCTTCACTTTCTCCTTCAAGTGCCCTTGAAAGGCGATGAACCAATCATAAGGCAGCAATTAATTTCAGTTTTTACAAGATGTTTGCTTCAAGGACGAAGTTCTCTTTTATCAGTGCTTGTTTTCTCATAACTTGGCAGTAAAAGAACAAACTTTCACAAGTGGCTGGGCCAAACATAGACCACAGTATCAACATCTAATTAAGCCCTGATACAACTTCTTATCGGTTACCTTGGCTGAACGCCCGGTGTCCACTGAGACTCCGCCCAACCTCCTCCCCTGAGGGAAAAGGAGGAGGGAAGGGGGGAAAGAAGAGGAAAAAAACTTGCAAAACTGAGACTGCCGAGAAAGGCGGTTTTATATTTACATAGAGAGGAAAAAAAAAGAGAACTATAAGCACTATACACACAGGGAAAACTGACAATAAAGACTACTTCCCTGCGAAAGGTGTTTTCCTCCTCTGAATAACAGCTGTCTATCCCGCGCAACTGTCCTGGAAGAGAAGAGAAGGAGTTGTTTCCTTCTCGTCTCTTTATATCTGAGCTGACATAACATGGTATGGAATACCTTACTGGTAAAATATACATCAGGTGGCCTATCCTAGTTCTGTTTCCCTCCCAGGGAGGGTTACAAACCCACTACAGCACTAGTGAACTTTACCGCCTTATCTAGTATGTAATATGACACAGTCATCATACTACAAAATGTAAGTTCACGTATGGTTAATAATAATTTCATTTCTGTCTATGTTGGCTCTCTTAAAAACCCATAATTGGAGCAATAATTTAATGACAGGTGACATCACAGCAAATAATTCAACAAAACTGCTCTGAGTGTTTAGTGCACCACTTGCAGGGAAACACATGCTGAGATCTCCATTGTCAAAGGATTTGGACAGATGGCTGATGTTATGGGAGTTGATTCCCACAGACTACTTAACTATATTTTTTTGGAAGGGACCTTAAAGATCATCTAGGTCAGGTTGCCCAGAGCCTCATCCAACCTGGTCTTGAACACTTCCAGGGAGGGGGCATCCACAACTTCTCTGGGCAACCTGTTCCAGTGCCTCACCATCCTCACAGTAAAGAATTTCTTCCTAATATCTAATCTAAACTTGCCCTCTTTCAGTTTGAAGTCATTCCTCCTTGTCCTGTCACTACATGCTCTTGTAAAAAGTCCCTCTCCAGCTTTCCTGTAGTCCCCCTTCAGGTAGTAGAAGGTTGCAATTAGGTCCCCCGAAGCCTTCTCTTCTCCAGGCTGAACAATCCCAACTCTCTCAGCCTTTCCTCATAGGAGAGGTGTTCTATCCCTCTAATCATCTTCATGGTCTTCCTCTGGACTCGCTCCAACATGTCTCAGTCCCTCCTGTGCCGAGGACCCAAGAGCTGAATGCAATACTCCAAGTGGGGTTTCACAAAGGCAGAGTAGAGGGGCAGATTCACCTCCCTCAGCCTGCTGGCCATGCTTCTTTTGATGCAGCCCAGGATAGGATTCTGGGCTGCAAGCGCACATTGCCAGCTCATGTCCAGCCTCTTGTCCACCAGAATCCCCTAGTCCTTCTTGGCAGGGCTGCTCTCCATCTGTTCATCCCACAGCCTGTATTGATTCCAGGGATTGCCCCAACCCAGGTGCAGCACCTTGCACTTGGTCTTATTAAACCTCATGAGATTCCCATAGGCCCACTTCTCGAGCTTGTCCTGGTCCCTCTGGATGGCATCCCATCCTTCAGGAGTGTCAACCGCACCATACAGCTTGGTGTTGTCTGCAAACTTGCCGAGGATTTACTCTATCCCTTTGTTAATAACACTGGTCTCAATATGGACCCCTGAAGGTTGCCACTCATCACTGATGTCCATCGGGCCTCTGAGCAGTTGACCACTACCCTCCAAATGTGACCATCCAGTCAATTACTTATCCATCTGGGTGGAGGAAGGGGCTGAAAACAGAAGACTGGTGAGAAGAAAAGAGAATAAGATGCTTTTAGAATTCTTTTTGCTCAAGAGATTTTTTGCAGCTGGGAAGGCTAAGCCGGAAAAAGATCAGTGTGGGAACCTTCACACCCTGTATTCCCTTTGGATTGTTTTCTGTAGAAAGAAATGGAATTCTCTCAGGGAAGATAACACAATGTTGTTAAAAACTTAAAAGCATTCTTTCCCACAGGCTTGGGGGGACCTTGTGTCAGGTCTTTGATATGTAAGGCAGGGCACAGGCCTGCACTGTGCTTTTTGCCCCTGATAAGTTTGCACTAACCTAGCAGTGTATGGATGTCCCTGAAACTATGGAATAAATCTATTCTTCACACTGCAGCTGTGGTTCATGGTTGTCTTGGTGTTACCTGTGTATAATAAATTCTTACACTCACCCACTGCATGACGTGTTTATCCAACTGTGTGCTGGACATTTTGTCCAGAAGGAGACCGTGAGACACAGTATCGAAAGCTTTACTGAAGTCCAAAACAATTACATCAACAGGCTTTCCTTGATCAGCTAGGTAGGTTACCTTGTCATAAAAGGAAATGAGGTTTGACAAGCAGGACTTTCCTCTCATGAAACCGTGCTGACTGTGACCAATGACTGCATTGTCTTTCAGATGTTTTTCAATAACTCCCAGAATAATCTTCTACATAACTTTACCAGGCACTAAAGTGAGACTGACAGTTTCTGGGGTCCTCCTTCTTGCCCTTCTTGAAAATTGGAACAACATTTACCAGCTTCCATTCAGCTGGGACCTTTACGGACTCCCAAGACCGCCAAAAAATCATCAAGAGAGGTTTTGCAATTACATCAGCCAGCTCTTTGAGCATTCTGGGATGAATCCCATCAGGTCCCATAGATTTCACAGAATCACCTAGGTTGGAAAATACCTCTGAGATCATCGAGTGCAACCTATGACTTACCACTACCTTGTCAACTAGACCATGGCACTAAGTGCCACATCCAGTCTTTTCTTAAACACCTCCAAGGATGGTGACTCCACCACCTCCCTGGGCAGCCCATTCCAATGCCCAATCACTCTTTCTGTGAAGAACTTCTTCCTAATGTCAAACCTAAACCTCCCCTGGCACAGCTTAAGACTGTGCCCTCTTGTCCTACTGCTAGTTGCCTGGGAGAAGAGACCAACCCCCACCTGGTTACAACCTCCTTTCAGGTAGTTGTAGAGAGTGATGAGGTCTCCCCTGAGCCTCCCCCTCTCCAGGTTAAACAACCCCAGCTCCCTTAGCCAATCCTCATAGGACTTCTGCTCCAGACCCTTCACCAGCCTTGTTGCCCTTTTCAAACACACTCCAGCACCTCAACATCCTTCCTAAATTGAGGGGCCCAGAACTGGACATAGTACTTGAGATGCAGCCTCACCAGTGCCAAGTTCAGGGGAAGTATCACTTCCCTGGTCCTGCTGACCACACTATTCCTGATACAGGCCAGCATGCCTTTGGCCTTCTTGGCCACCTGGGCACACTGCTGGCTCATGCTCAGCCTGCTGTTAATCAGTACCCCCAGGTCCCTTTCTGCCTGGCTGCTCTCCAGCCACTCTGTCCCCAACCTGCAGTGCTCCATGGGGTTGTTGTGGGCAAAGTGCAGGACCCAGAACTTGGTATTGTTGAACCTCATACTGTTGGATTTGGCCTATCTATCCAGTCTGTCCAGGTCCCTCTGCAGAGCCATCCTACCCTCCAGCAGATTGGCACTCCCCCCTAACTTGATGTCATCTGAAAATTTACTAATGGTAGACTTGATCTCCTTGTCCAGATCATCAATAAAGATATTAAACAGGACCAGGACCAACACTGATCCCTGGGGAACGCCACTAGTGACTGGACAACAGCTGGATGCATCACCATTCCCCACCACTTTCTGGGCCAAGTCATCCAGCCAGCTCTCAACCCAGTGAAGAGTGCCTCTGTCCAAGCCATGAGCTGCCAGCTTTTCCAGAAGTATGATATGAGAGACGGTGTCAAAGGCCTTGCTGAAGTCCAGGTAGACAACATCCACAGCCTCCCCTTCATCCACCAGGAGGGTCACCTGGTCATAAAAGATTAGGTTGGTCAGGCAGGACCTGCCCCTCCTAAGTCCATGCTGACTGGGTCTGATCCCCTGGCCGTCCTGTAGGTGCCATGTGATCGCACTCAAGATGATCCATTCCATAACCTGCTGGGCACAGAGGTCAGGCCTTAAAGGCCTGTAGTTCCCTGGATCATCCTTCCAACCGTTCTTGTAGATGGGCATCACATTTGCCAACTGCCAGTTCCCTGGGACCTCCCCATTTAACCAAGATTGATGGCAAATGATGGAGAGTGGCTTGGTAGGCTCTTCTGCCAACTCCTTCAGTACCCTCGGGTGAATTCTATCTGGACCCATAGACTTGTGAGTGTCTAAATGGCACAGCAGGTCACTAACTATCTCCTCCTTGATTACAGGGTGTCTATTCTGCTCCCCGTCCCTGTCTACCAGCTCAGGGGTCTGGTTGCCCTGAAGATAACTGGTCTTAATGTTAAAGACTGAGGCAAAGAAGGCATTAAGTACCTCAGCCTTTTCCTCATCCTTAGTGACAGTGTTCCTCCCCACATTCAATAAAGTATGGAGATTTTCCTTGGCCCTCCTGTTGTTGTTGATGTATTTATGAAAACATTTTTTATTATCTCTCACAGCAGTGGCCAGATTAAGTTCTAGCTGAGCTTTTTGTGGGAAACCAAACAGGTGTTCAACTCAGAAAGTCAAAGGCAGCTGCTCAGCAAGAAGTCTCAGAGATAACAATGGAATCCATCAGACGGCCTTAGACACTCTGTGAGAGTGAGAGAAGAAGCTGCTAACTTTGGCAGAAGGATACCTGTGGTGAACACCTGTTACCAAAGTTAAAACCAAAAAAGAAAGACTGCTTAAGTTAACCCCACTTATGAAATATGTATTGATTTTTTAGTAATGACAGTGTGTTGTTAGAAAATTTGAATAGTGTGAATAAGTTTGATAAAAGTGTGTAACAGTATGTTAAATAGGTCGATGCATGCCTCCCTCCCTGTAACATAAAAATTCCTGTGCTAGGTGTGATAAAAATGCTTTAATGTAAACATTGCATGCCATTCTGCCATTCCAGGTGATTCTGTATGGAGGAATCCGACTGGTCCCGGAGTTCTCTGAGTGAAATGGATATAACACAGATACCTGTGTATCCTGGAGACAGCTAGGGAAGGAAGTGAGAAGAAGGAAGCCGGAACTGCAAGGCTGGATTTCCTGAACTTTTGCAAAATCATCATGATCCTGCTAGAGCCAAGTCACTATGAGTTCGCAGATGCTGAATCATCATGAGTGTGCTACAAGGCAGCCAATTGTGATGTATATTTATGTAGAATCACCAATGGTGGTATAACATGTATGTTACACCAAGGACTATAAATGTCAGTGATTTGTTGCAATAAAGGTCCTGTCCTATTCTTCTGGAAGAAGACCTCGTCGTGTTTTGGTTGTCTCAACAACGACAATTCTGCTCCTTTCAACTCGACAAGGAGGACAGAAGAATAAAACCTCTTTTTTAGTGATGCAGTCAGATTGTCTTTATTAATAGCCATCATTGGTAAAAAAGAAGTTAAAACTGTGTCAGGATAGGGTTTAGGCATCGGTAGCTTTTGCTTTTCTAATTTTCTCTCTACATGACCTAAGGACATCCTTGTACTCTTCCTGAGTTGCCTGCCCCTTCTTGCAAAGGTCATAAACCCTCATTTTCCCCTGAGTTCCAGCAAAAGCTCCCTGGTCAGCCAGGCCAGTCTTCTTCCCCACTGGCTCATCTTTTGGCACATAGGGTTGGCCTGCTCCTGTGCCTTTAGGATTTCCTTCTTAAAGTATGTCCAGCCTTCTTGGACTCCTTTGTTATTAAGGACTGTTTCCCAAGGGACTCTCTGAACCAGTGTCTTGAAAAGGCCAAACTCCACCTCCCGGAAGACCATGGTAGAGGAAGTGAAACAGGAACCAGGCCTAAAAGAGTTAACTGAGATATCTTGGCCTTCTAAGAAACCTCAATACCTGTTTTGCTAGAAGAACATTTTAGGAGCACTGGTTAATATCATGTTCTGTTCTGCTCACTGGACCAAAGGCCTTATTATAGAAAGAATAGGAGTAGTACACACACACAGTAATAAATTAGGTAAACTAGACATTTGAATAAGATCTAGAAGGCCCAGAGCCAGGATTTTGCAAGCTTGAAGAATTCAGGTCACCTAACTGAGGAGGTCAAATTGAGGAAGATGTCCATGGCGACCATCAGAGGGATGAAGGCTTGAGGAGAAGACCCCCACAGTAGAAGACTGCGCATGTCTGGAAAGACTCTGCCCAGAGACCAGCCTACTTATTAATATGTATAATAAATGATGTAACCACGTATCTAAAGTGTATAAAATGGCTTAGTTTTGCACTTGCAAGTCGAACAAGTTTGTCCAGCGCGAGCTGGTTTGCTCCCAACGTTGAATAAACAAATACCTTGCTGCTTAAAGATAAAAAAGTCTCTGAGCAGTTTTTCGGGCCAATTTTTTGGATTCATTTGGCGACTGCGGCAGCACAACTTCTCCACCCGGCTGCGGAATCCCTCGGAGGACGGGACCCCCTTGGGCGCCCTCGGGTAAGTCTTTTTACCCGAAGGGGCTCCCTTCTTCGGTGACTTCTTGCGGGGGCTGGACAAGAACACTGCCTATTGATAAAAGGCATTTGTATCTGGTTTCTGGTTTTGTCTATTCTGGTTCTGGTTATTCTGGTTCTGGATTCCCATAAGTCAAAGGCGAGATGCCGTCACTCGCAGGGATATGGGAGAGGACGCTCTTCCAGGGGAATATCCCCTCCGGTCTGGTCTGGTCTGGTTTTGTTTGTATTTGGCCAAATATTGTTTATTTAGAGGGAAACAAGGTTGTCTTGTTCGTTTTCATAAAAGTTATTGTGTACCTGATATACCTTGCTTACCTTGAAACATCCAGGAGCACATAGTTAAAGGTATTATCATGCTAAGAATTGCTATGTGAGAGGCAGTGCTGAAGAGTTAACTATAAGCACACCACTTTGGATAAGACCTAGAATTAAGATTTGTCCATTTTGCAACTGTTAGTTATATGTACGAGCCTTGTGTAACAGATGTAAGGTTTGCCTCCCCCACAGACAAGGTTGGGTCAGAACCAGTGTGCATATTGTAGAAAAGAGGGACACTGGAAGCAAGAATGCCCTGAATTAACAGGTGGAAATACAGGCACAGGAGGGGCTGTTGTTGCTTACAGAATACTGAGTGAAGGGGGGGGGGGGCAGTGGGCCAGTGCCTAGGGGACCTGCTGGTAAAAATTAGGCTAGGGGAAGAAAAAGAAGAATTAGATTTTCTAATTGATACTGGGGTTACATTTTCTGTTTTGAATCAAGAATTAATACCTAAAAGTGATAAATATGTTTAAGTCGTGGGTGCCACTGGTCAATCAGAAAAGCTTTCTTTTGAAACCCCTAAAGTTCAAAATTGGAAAACAAATGGGAGTGCATCAGTTTTTGTATTTACCAAATTTATCCAAACCCGTATTGGGCAGAGACCTACTAGAAAATCTGTGAGCTGTAATAGAATTCAAACAAGGTAAAATTGAATTTAAGGTAAACTCAGTTCTGAGTTTAGCAATGAGCTATGTGGAGCCAAGCCAGGATAATTCAAATGTCAATCAAATTTTAGATCAGGTATGTCGAGGAATTTGGGTTACTGAAACACCAGGAAGGTCAAAATGGGCAGCTCCCATTCAAACAGAATTACAGCCAGGAGCAAACCCAGTAATTAGGAAGCAATATGCACTGAGGCTGGAAGATAGAAAAGGAATTGAACCAATAATAGATAACTTCTTGAAATTAGGGCTTTTTGTAGAGTGTGAATCAGATTTCAACACCCCAATTTTACCAGTCAAGAAGCCAAATGGAACACATAGGTTGTTTCAGGATTTAAGAGCAGTAAATAAAATAGCTGAAACATACATGCAGTTGTTGCAAACCTATATACCCTCTTAACAAAATTAAAGGAAATCTAATTTGGTTCACAGTATTAGACTTAAGAGATGCCTTTTCTTTCTGCCTTCCCTTCACACAGGAAAGTCAAAGGATATTTACCTTCAAGTGGGAAAATCCCACCACAGGAAGGAAAACTCAACTCATTTGGACAGTGTTACCTTAAGGGTTCGAAAATATTTCCACAATTTTTGGGAATCAATTAACTAAAGAATTGGAACAATGGCAGTCACCACTGGGAGAGGGTGTACTTTTATAATATGTGGATGATCTATTGATTGTTACTGAAAAACAAGAAGAATGTGTCCAATGGACAGTAAACCTCTTAAACTTTTTGGACTTAAATGGTTATCGAGTCTCTCAACAGAAAGCTCAGCTGGACCAGGAGAAAGTCATGTACCTGGGATATGAAGTATCGAGAGGACAATGATCTCTGGGGACAACAAGAAAGGAAACCATCTGCCAGACACCGAAACCACAGATGGTGAGAAACCTTCGAGTCTTTCTAGGAATGACAGGTTGGTGTTGTTTATAGATATATCAGTATGGGCTAATTGCAAAGTCTTTATGTGACCTGCTGAAAATAACTAAGGGCAACCTAGTCTGAACCCCTGAAGCAAGTGGAGCCTTCAAACAGCTGAGATAAGAACCCATAAGGACTCTGGCATTGGGATTGCCTGACGTAATGAAGCCCTTTTGGTTGTTCTCGCATGAACTACAAGGAATGGCTCTGGGGGTCCTGGCTCAGCAACTGAGACCGCACAAAAGAACAGTAGACTACTTCTCCAAGCAATTGGATGAATAAGCAAAGGATGGCCCACCTGCCTAAGGGCAGTAGCAACAATGATCATAAATATAGAAGAAGCCAGGAAATGTACAATGGGACAGAAAATGACTGTGTTAGTGTCCCACACAGTGTCAACAGTACTGGAACAGAAAGGAAATCATTGACTGTCACCCTCCCTATTTCTGAAATATCGAGTAATCCTGGCTGATTCAGATGGCATAATCATTCAGGTGACTAACATTGTTAACCCAACTTCATTCCTAGAAGGAAGAATCTTGGCTGCACCTGTCGTGCACGACTGCTTGGAAACCATTGAAGCAGTGTGCTCCAACTGCCTGGACCTTAAAGAAGAACCACCCCTGGATGCAGAAGACTGATTTACCAATGGCAGCAGTTTCATAAGACAAGGTGTGAGGATGGCTGGGTATGCTGTGACCACCACTACTGAGGTAATCAAATCAAATCCTTTGCCCGCAGGAACCTCAGCCCAGAAAGCAGAACTGATAGCTCTCATTCAAACTTTAGGATTTGCAGAAGGAAAACAAATTAACACCTGGACTGACTCCAAATATGCCTTTGGCATAGTTCACGCTCACGGAGCAATTTGGAAAGAAAGAGGGCTTTTAACTCTTCAAGGAAAAATTGTGAAATATGCTGAAGAAACTCTACGATTACTGGAAGTTGTACAACTCCCCTCTCAGGTGGCAATTATGCACTGCCGAGGACACCTGAAAGGTAACACTGTCCCGGAAATAACAAACAGAAAAGCTGAAGCAGAAGCTGAATTAGCTGCTGCAAGAAGTAAAGAACTACCAGTAGCAGCTTTAGTGCTAGAAGAACTCATGACTAGGCTTCGCGAACGAAGATTTGGGAAGGGCTCTACCCACGTTTCTTGCAAGCGCGTTGGTGGCTAAAAAGGCCAATACGAGAAAGGCATGTCCGGTTGCAAAAGGCACAGCAGAAAGACTCCTTGGATGGTATATTCTGCAAGGTTCGATTTTTTCTGCGTTGTCTTTTCTCCTCAAGAGTGATCCTGCGTGCTTTCTCAAAAGCATCAGCAGCGTTATAGATAGTGTGTCTCCAGACCTCCCAATTGGAGGCCAGAGTAGACCAGTTATGGTGATCAATATGCCCGAGGCGGAGTTGTTGTTTCAGAGAGTCCTTGTATCTTTTCTTCGGGGCTCCTCTCTTGCGGCAGCCGGTGGCAAGTTCACCATAAAGCAGGATCTTAGGGAGGCGGTGGTCCTTCATCCTGGAGACGTGCCCTGCCCATCGCAGCTGCGTTCTCAGTAGCATGGCCTCAATACTTGTGATTGCTGCCTGTTCAAGAACAGATGTATTGGTCACATAATCTGACCAGTGGATGTTTAGGATTGTACGGAGGCAGCGTTGATGGAAGCGTTCTAGGAGACGCAGGTGGTGGCAGTAGACGACCCATGATTTGGAACCATATAAAAGAGTAGACAGCACTATGGCTCTGTAAACACTGATCTTGGTACTTTTCTTCAAGTGTTTGTTACGCCAAACTCTTTTATGGAGTTTTCCGAAAACACTATATGCCTTCACTAACCTGTTGTCTATCTCCCCGTCAATCTTACCATCCGAGGAGATGAGGCTACCTAGGTAATTGAACTACTGGACTGATTTGAGTTCTGATTGGCCAATGGTGATGTGGGGATGATGGAAGACTTCCTGAGGTGCTGGTTGATGGAGAACTTCTGTCTTCTTTAAGCTGACTTCCAGCCCAAAGACCTCAGCAGCGTCTGCAAAGCAGGATGTTAAACGCTGCAGAGCTGCTTCTGTGTGAGCAACAAGGGCGGCGTCATCAGTGTAAAGCAGCTCCCGGACAAGATGGTTTAAGATCTTGGTGTGGGCCTTCAGTCGCCTTAGGTTGAATAGGCTTCCATCAGTACGATATCGAATGTAGATACCATCCTGATCATCGAGGTCTGCCGTGGCCCTTTGGAGCATCATGCTGAAAAAGACTGTGAATAGGGTAGGAGCGAGAACGCAGCCTTGTTTCACACCATTGGTAATTAGAAAGGGCTCAGAAAGTGTGTTGCCATATCTGACTTGGCCGTGCTGATCCTCATGAAGTGAGATGATCATTTTAAGGAACTTGGGGGGACAACCTAAACGTTCCAAAATCTGCCAAAGACCTTTTCTGCTCACAGTATCGAAAGCCTTGGTGAGGTCGACAAAGGTTACATAGAGACCTTTGTTCTCTTCCCTACACTTCTCTTGCAGTTGTCTGAGAACAAATATCATGTCTGTGGTGCTCCTGTTGGCTCTGAAGCCACACTGACTTTCAGGTAGAATTCCTTCTGCTATAGCAGGTATTAGCCTGTTCAGGAGTATTCTTACCAGGATTTTGCCAGCAATGGAGAGCAGAGTAATACCACGGTAATTTGAGCAGTCTGATTTAGTACCTTTCTTCTTATACAAGGTGATGATGACTGCATCACAAAGATCTGATGGTAGTTCACCTAGTTCCCAGCAGCGCACCACGAGCTCATGAAATTTAGCATGGAGTGCAAGGCCCCCATGTTTCCAGACTTCGGGTGGAATTCCATCAACCCCAGCTGCCTTGCCAATTTTCACCTGCTGTATGGCCTTGAGGGTTTCTCCTTAAGTGGGGGCAGTATCCAATTCGTATTTCACCGGTTGTTGTGTGATGGACTGAATTGCTGAGTCTTGGACTATATGGTTGGTACTGAAAAGAGTTTGAAAATGTTCAGACCATCTATTCAGAATGGAGGTTTTATCTGTCAGAAGCGTTTGACCATCTGCACTGAGTAGAGGGCTTTGGACTTGGTATGTAGGCCCGTATGCTGTTTTCAGGACCTCATAGAATCCTTTATGATCCCCTGTATCTGCACATAGTTGAGTTTTTGCAGCTAGATCTATCCACCACTTGTTCTGGATGTCACGGAGTTTCTGCTGAAGCTTGCTGCATGCAAGACGAAAGACTATTTTTCTTGCGTGACAGGATGGCTGTGCAAGGTGTGCTTGGTGGGCAGTTTTCTTCCTCAACAAGTCCTGGATTTCTTGGTTGTTTTCATCAAACCAGTCCTTGTTCTTCTTGAGGGAGAACCCTAAGGATTCTTCAGAGGATTGCAGGATGCAGCTTTTAATATGATGCCAAATTGTTTCAGGAGAGGAATCTGCAGAATCTGTGGAATGGTTTTCGAGCCTAGTTTGAAGGTTTGCCTGGAATCTTTCTCTTACTGTGGTTGATTGGAGATCATTAACTTGGAGTCTTCCCCTTGGGATACTGCCCTTTTTGGGTTTGAATTTGAGATTGAAGTTGAGTTTACAGCGCACAAGTCGATGGTCTGTTTGGCATTCTGCGCTGGGCATCACGCGGGTATGGAGGACATCGCGGGCATCTCTCCGTCGCACCAAGACATAATCAATGAGGTGCCAATGCTTAGACCTCGGGTGCATCCAGGTTGTCTTCAGACTATTTTTCTGCTGGAAGATAGTATTAGTAATGGTAAACTGTTGCTCTGCACAGAATTCTAGCAGAAGCCGACCATTATCGTTGCAGTTTCCAACACCATGCTTGCCTAATATTCCTTTCCATGATTTAAAATTCTTGCCTACTCTGGTGTTGAAATCACCAGGGATAATGATCTTATCACCTGCAGGCGCCTTTTGAGTAAGATAGCGCAGGTCAGTGTAAAATTTATCTTTTTCAGCAGGGTCAACTTGGAGAGTTGGGGCATATATACTAAAGATGACCATGTGTTGCTTGTTGTTTAGTGGAAGGCGTAGGGAGATAATGCGGTCAGAATGGTCTGTTGGCAGATTTTCGAGTTTAGAGACAATGGAGTTTTTGATCATGAAACCGACACCTGAGAGATGTTTTTCGGTTCTGGGTTTACCTGACCAAAAGAGTGTGTAACCGGCACCATGTTCTCTGAGGCTACCTTCCTCATGAAGGCGAACTTCACTGAGACCAGCAATGTCGATGTTGAGATGAACCAGTTCATGGGCAATTAGGGCAGAACGTCGCTCAGGACATCCGCTATCCGCAGAATCGAGCGTGGTTCTGATGTTCCAACATGCTAGAGTTAATTTGGGTACACCTTTGGAGGCAGGTGCATGCCTGTGTCTTTTGCTCTTTGTGCGACCGCATTGGAAGAAGATGCCCGTTGGTCTGCGGTTAACCTACCGGGTGAAGGTGGAGATGAGCTTTGGTTAGGCCACCTTTTCTAGGCCCCTCTCCTAGTGGAGCAAGCAGTGCTGTCCTTGAAAAGGCTACTTGGTCGTTCAGGGTGCTGCCCCAAGAGACTCTCATCTCCAGTCAGTCTCAAATGACCAATATCCTGAACTGCCTGCATGCAGGGTTGAGTCTGCAGCTCCCAGTGCACCTTTCACCTACCATTTTGACCCTCGCCTGTCGCTACAGGACTTTTTGCATGTGGGTAAAACCTTCAAGCCTGCGCAATGGATTTTTTAGGTGAGATGCAGTATGCGCGGAACTGAACCCACCCTTTAATCCTAAGGTTCATCTGCCAGGGCCGAGCAAGCTTGGACGGTGGCAGCGAGGTCCTCAGGACGTAGGTTTGATTAGAGTGACCTTCTCTTAGATGGATGGCCTTACGGGGCTCCATCTGCCTGGGTTTGGGATGAGAGTTGTCCTTCTCCTAGGATAACTGCCAGAAGGCTAACGAGCTAACGAGCTAGAAGAACTAGACACAGATCAACAGGTAGAATATCAGGAAACAGATTATAAGTGGATACATGAAAATGAAGGTAAGCTGTTAGACAATGGGTGAGGTTAACTAAAAACAGGTCAGTTAATACTATTAAAAAAAATAGTGTCGCAATTTGTAAAAGTAAAACATGATAAAACTTATTGGGGCTTAGACTCACTCTGTTGGCATTTAAGGACCAGAGTAGCAGGACCAAATTTATTTACCACAACAGAGCAAGTCACATCCCAATGTGAACTTTGTCTGAAATACAAGGAACAAAAATACACCAAGGGGCAATAAGCAAAGGGCATTTCCCAGGTAAAATTTGGCAAATTAATTTCTCTGAGCTCCCAAGAAAAGGAGGGGGTCCTGTTATCTCTTAGTTTTGACTGACACATTTTCTGGATGGCCTGAAGCTTTCCCATGTAGAACAAATGAATCAAAAGGAGCGGTTAAAGTCTTGTTGAACGAGATTATACCACGGTTTGGAATGCCTAAGAGCATCTCTTCAGATAGGGGTTTACACTTTTGTGCACGAATTGTACAAGCAATAAGTAAAGCACTAAAAATCAATTGGCAACTGCATATGCCCTACAGACCCCAAGCAAGTGGGCAAGTAGAAAAGATGAATCATCTCATTAAGCAACAAATTGCTAAAATATGTCAAGAAACAAATTTTCATTGGTATCAAGCTTTACCTATTGCTTTAATCAGGCTAAGGGTCAAGCCGAGATCAAAAGAGAAACTGAGTCCATTTGAAATTCTATTCGGCAGACCCTACATGATGCAAGCTGTAAATAGTGAAGCTTTGGAACAAATCGGTAAGCAGTATGTGTATGATTATGTTATGGCTGTAGGAAAACAATTGCAGAAAAATGCTATGGTGTTAGAACACCAACCCAAGCAGCCTGATTGTAAATTACATCCATTCAATCCTGGTGATTGAGCATATGTTAAGAATCTTTCAGGCGAACCACTATGAGAGAAGTGGGATGGACCCTACCAGGTGCTGATGACCACCTTCACAGCAATCCGGGTGACAGAGAAACCCATGTGGATCCACTACTCTCGAGTCAAGAGGGCTCCAGAGGAAGCATGGACCTGGGGAGAGGAATTATCTACTCTCAAACCTTCTCAATGCTGACCTTTGGACTGATAAGTACACCGGTGTTATATCAAGCCCTTGCCCAGAACTCATTATGGTCTCAGACCTATAATGGGGTCTCTGATCTATTATTTTATTTACAACCAGATCTTCTGCCTCAGCCAGCCCAAATGAAACAATACAATGCATCTGTTATAGTCCTCCAAGGAACGAGGGTACTGAATAATTGGTAAAATCCTGATATCTTATACGATGTAAGTGTTTTAATAGGCACAGGTTAGATGGTCACCCAAAATTGACATTACTGTGAAACGTAATTAGTGGCTGATCAATGTTGGCACACTTTCACTCTAGATAAATCAGTTTCTGTGATGTGTCAGTGGACATTCAGGGAAGGAAATATAACCAGGAGATTTCCAACTACCAAGTCTCCTACCACCCCATTGACTAAGACCACCACCATTTCTACAACTCCTTCTTTAACCTGTGAGAGTGTCCACAATTTAACTTTTGCTGGACCTTACGTAATTAGAAAATCAAATGAGCAGAAGCTACTGTTAGATCCCACATATTCACTGGAAAGAGTTCAAATAAACATTCAAGTAAACATATCACATATACAAAAAGACTGTCAGCCCTATATTCGGCAAAGTTAAGAGGGCTGGAATGCATGGTTTGGCACAGGATTAGGTGACCTAAACACCATAGACCAAGAAGTGTTAATGCATAAACTAAGTGCCATCACTTCTGATTTGGGAAAACTCAAAGTCCCTTTAAGATCATCTTTGCTCACTGTGGCAGAAACACAATTGTTGGCAGATTGTTGAACTTCAGGAATGCTGCCACAAGAAATAAGAGAAATAATATCTAGAAACAGTTCCACTACACAATTTGAGAAAAATTACCAAGCGTGGTGGCAGTTAGTGAACTTCACTTACAGTCCTCAACATGAAAAAATTGAAGTTTATGTACTCACTATCAGTGCAGCCAAAGAAAAGACCATCTTTCCTATCTTGACATTAGGAACCATACACCAAAACATAATTATCAGACCCATAGGCCATAATGTTTGGGCAAGTTACGATCACACCAAGAAAAAGTGGCAGTCAGTCAATACTGAGGCATGTATTCCTAAAGGACAATTAGGATATATCTGTGAAAATGCTGTAGTAGAAAATGAAGATTTATGCTTAGATACTGAAGATAGTGTGTGTACCTTTGAAATGCTTCCCCATACTAAAATCCAATCACAAGTCTATTACATAGGAAATGGATGTGCATGTGTTAGAATCTTTTGTGTTAATTTTACCATAGGTACTTGTCATGAAGTCGTGAGTGGTACTAATTTTTTGTTTTACTAAAATAATAGGCTGTGATTTTAACTATACAATTCCAATAACTACTGAGCAATTAATTGAAAATGATTATTTGTTTTATCACGATGTACCTAAATTACAAATAGGGATAGACATAAGTCTTTCCAAAAGATGCTTAAACACCCGGATAGAGAAAAGGTGGTGCAAGAGGTAAATAAAACACAAAGGTAGAGCAAGTAGGAGAACATCATTGATAGGACATCTTTACAGGGTACTCCCCTACAGCATCACAAGTTGTCCTAGTTAGAATGGCTGAGACCAATTCATCACTGGATGGGTGTAACCCAAAACTGTGTATTCTATAGCCTTCCATGCCATTTCCCAGAAACTGTTATCAGTAGAGGCCTGCGAGATAGGAAGATGTTCCTGTCCTCATACCCTTTTATGGAATTCTCCGCTCTGAGGGAAGGACTGAGCATCCTCATACCCTTTTATGGAATTCCCCGCTCTGAGGGAGGGACTGAGCATTCCCGCCTGAACTGGAGAATATATAAACTTGGAGTTTCGGAACCTTTTTACCACTCGTGGGATCCAGAGGAAGACTGCAGCTCACCGCTCTCAACCAGACTGAGACCACCACCCTTGACTGGACTGCAATCACCACTTTCTGACCAGACTGCAACAGCTCTCCCACCAGCAGGTTTTTCCCCTCTCCCTTTACTTTGGACTCGGGGGGAGGGGGGGACCAAGGAACACCACTTTTGTTCATGCCCCAGGGTGCTGGGTTATACATTTGGGTTTTGTGGGTTAAAACCAATTGTCTGTCTGTATAATCGAACTTATTGTATTATTTTAATAAATTGTTATTCTGACTTATAATCTCTCTTTTGAGTTGAGTTCATTTCCCCTGCTGGTTAACTTTTAAACCAGCACATTTTTGGCGCCCAACGTGGGGCAGAGAGAGAAGTCAGAATCACAATTTCATTTCAAGCATTTGTCTATTTGGATATAGAAACTCCCTGATCACCATGTTGTTTGATGCATTCACGTAGATGTTGTATCAGAGCATGTTCATATTTCCACAGATGGGGAACTATTTGCCTGTTTTAATGCTCTCTTTAAGACCAGGGAGAGGGATCCAAATGGCTTTATTAGTATACTATGTTTATGTCATCATAACATCAGAAACAGTGAGTTTCATTGTAAATGTGTATACAGTCTTGTTTGCCTGCTCCGTGATGCCTTAAACCCCAATGGTTTTCTTATTTTTCTACCTTGTAAGTTTTATAGGTAATAGAAGTGGATTTTAGAAACAATCCCTTTCTCCCTCCTCCTGTAGTACCCCTTAGTTTATACATTCCTTAATCCTCTTACCCTATTCCCGTATCCAGTAGAAAATGTTTAGTCTCTTAGTCAAGGCAAGCCTGTCTTGTTTGAGGAACGCTTGTATCTTGGCCTAAACCGCAGGACAGAGTCAAAGAACTGGGTGACTCTGCTCTCTGTACCCCGAAGATGATGAAGGATGATGAAGAGGGGGTCCCAAAAAGCCCCCCGACCCAATTCCAGGAGGTGGGTCAGGGGGTGGACCAGGCCAAAAGTTATAGGGTGGACACACTTGGGATTGGCCAGATGTTGTTATAAATGTAACATCTCGGGCACAGCCCGGGGCGCGCGTCGTTTACCATCTATTGCCTTGGCACAATTAAATCCTTTCCTTATCTCACCCTTACTAACGGCTCCTAGATTTTTTTTTCTAAGCACCAGCTGAGCAGGCATCACCTGGTTTAGGTTGCTGCCTCTGGGACCTCATTAAAAATCGCACCCAGCCCTTTGGGGGAACAGTGGGGAATGGTTGTTTCCAGCCTCTCACCTCCTTTTTCCCCTTCAGACCTGCTACAACAGTTTTTGAAAATATTGAGTTCCCTTTTGATGTTAAGGACAACATAATGTTATTGTTAGTGTTGCTCTGTCTGCTCTGTACTGTCTACACCATGTTTAGGGTCAGAACAGGGTCTTCTAGGGAGGTTGTTTGGACGCCTGTCCTGGGAGTGGATAATGCTGAGTGGCACGGGAAGTGGGAGGACATCGGACAGTATTTGGAGAAGTTTTCTCCTCCAATGATCTGGAAATTCACCCCTGAACAACTGCAGGATCCTGTCAGCATGATAAGACTGGTGAAGGGAAAATGCTCTGGCAGCTCCAGAGATGGCCACCTCACAGTAACCTGCTGGGCCCTGGCCACTGCCTACCGGACACTGCTTGACATGGTACAGCACTGCCAGGGGGAGGAGAGAAGGAGCAAATCCACAGGCACCACGTCCACCCAAACCACAGCTGAGTCAGAGGGAGAAAGAAAGAAATCAACCGGCACCATGTCCACACAAACCATCGAGGAGCCAGAAGGACAACCGAAACCAATAGCAGTCGCCCCTGTCCAGAAAAGGAAATCAAAGACTAAATCAGTCCGTATAGCAAATGATGACGAAGAGGCAGGACCTTCACATCCACCGGAGAAGACAGAGCCAGAAATAATCACTCGGTCCCTATGCCTGGGTGAGCTACGTGAGCTCCGGAGAGAGTTCACGCGACAGGCGAATGAGTCCATCCTGACCTGGTTGCTCCGAATCTGGGATGCCGCAGCTAACGATACAATTCTAGATGGGAGTGAAGTAAGACAAGTGGGATCCCTGTCTCGAGATGTAGTCATTGATCAGGGGATTGGAAGGAGG